>NC_084819.1:13451258-13751258 GCF_963583255.1 Pyrus communis
TAGCTTCTTGACCTGTAAGCAAATTTTCAAACTCAACAAGCGATGGTTGTGTCGGCCATCCTTGTATAGTGACAATGAACCCTCGATATTCGGGTCTCAAACCATGGATAATTATTCTCTTCATCCTGGTTTCCCCAATAGGAGCTGTTGGATCTAATTCTGAAATTTCGCGGCATATCGACTTCACCTTGTGAAAGTACTGGGCAATCGTCATGTCGCGTTGTACCATCGATAGCAGCTCATTCTCGAGAAGTTGCAATTTTGTATCGTTCCTCTTCGAAAAGAGTGTAACAAAAGTGTCCCATGCTTCCTTTGGCGTTTTAGCATCCCGAATGTGCTCCAACATTTCTTCTTCTATTGTGGTCTTTAAGGCAAACATTGATTTGCCTGCTTTAATTTTCCACTTCCGCAAGACGCCGTTAGCATCTTCCGCTGCCGGTTGTGTAACTTCACTACCACCGACAACCTCCCACAAGTCTTGACCTTGAAGGTAAGACTCCATACACGTTGCCCACGTGTTATAGTTTTGGTTGTTGAGCTTCTTGATTCCTCCAACAACTTGAAGATCACCCATCGTATCGGCAAGACTTTGACTACACCGAACAAGCTTGAGTGACTACCATGCAGAGTAATACACTACTCTCGACACAAAGAAGCTCCCTCTCAAGGTTTGTGATAACCCCAGCAATAATCTCAAGAAATTTTTTCTGATGTGGAAGATCAGTCAAAACTGCAACCACAGAGCATACTCGGAATTTCAAGAGACTTTACAACCAATGCTCTACCAAGAACGATCCCTGACCGACTTGGCTCTGATACGAATTGTTGAATAAGAAGAGTATCCAAGATAACTCTAATGATCCCAAGAAGAAGAAAATAGAGCACACTATTAAAGAAAGCTCACAAAACAAACTAATTAGCAAAGCTTTTCTTATTTAGCTCTAGGCTTTGTTTTTCCTTGGATGATATACAATGCTTGAGGACTTGGGTATTTATAACAAACCAAATGAAAGCTACACCACACACTTACTTCACCTACAACATCCACCTACTTCACCTACAACCTCCACTTACTTCACCAACCTCACACACTTACTTCACCTACAACATCCACCTACTTCACCTACAATTGACATTGATTCTCAACACTAACCCCATGAATATGACGACAAACATCCATGTATAATTTCATTCGTTCAATTAACCATATAATATGTGTGTGTGTGTGTGTGTGTGTGTGTGTGTGTTTCATTCTCGCCTGACATGTTTTGCGTATCCAGCCACAGGAAGCACAAGTCGAAGACAAGTGAGCAAGATCGCTAACCACGGTGATGGGAGATGGAACGGTGTCATTTGAACTGCCTAAAGATTTTCCTGAGGATTTAAAGACGGTATATACATAACTTTACTATTATATGTACTAATTGTAGTGTGAAAGGTCTCATATTATGGTTCATGCAGTATTATAGACATGAGAAATCAAACTCTTGTTTGATGAGATCGATTGTCAAGGTAGTGAGATTTATGATGTATGAGAAATACCCTAAACAAGGAGGGGCAAGCTGGGATAACGAGGTGAGTTAGATCGATCAATTTAATTATACACACACACAAATATATATTTGGCAGGTAACACTATAAGATACATATACATAGATGAGTTTGTTCACTATACAATTTCTTGGTTAATGTTTAGTATGAGAGAAGGACAAGATCAGCACTGAGGAAGAGAAAAGCTTCAAATGCAGATGCAGAATGTGCCCCAATCTAAATGATACAACAGAAGCGAGAGAAGAAGCGGGAGCAACAAGAACTTGGAGTTGACATGACTTGATGATCTATAAGGAGTAATGCGAGCTGATTAATCAAAGGACGTGCCCCAACTTGGGAGGACCTTAGGATAACCCTGATTGATGTATCTCTGTCCCATGGCCTGACACTACTATAAATTATAATTTTGCCAACAAATTATAAGCCGACAAAGCAAAATTTTGTTAGCACAAGATCCTCTATACAAAATTTTAATTGTGACCGTAAATGGATGGTACACAACGTATTTTTATTTAAGTGTTGGAAAATTGTATTTTTTAAGTTATTAATTTTTTAACACACATATCCCACCATTTGTATAGTAATATGTGGTGTACCACCTCGTATTCCAGTCACATTGAAAAATCTCTCCCCCGTGTTCCGGTCACATATTCTTCCTATTTCTATTTTGTTTGGTTCACATCCCCCAATTGCTCATGATATCCCTCCCATATTCTTCGCCCTCAGCGCGCCATCCGATTTCACTTTTGTAAGAATTCCTATTTATCTTGTAACAACTTGGCAGGGTCTTTCCCGCTCAGAAACGATTTTGACTATCCTAAATCTCTAAGTGTATATATTAGGGTTCTTGCACTCTTAACTGACTCTACTAAAAGTCTATTTATAGATTCAATACCATACTAAAATTCTTTTTATTTTCATTTTGTTTAATCATAAAACTATAACCATTTTAGCTATTTCGTATTATAGTTTAGTGATATTTCCCTTCACTTTATCATTAAGTGAGAGGTTTTAAGTTCAAATATCTTAAATGACAAGTTCAATACCAATATATATTATTCTCCCACTTGTTAATCTAGATATATCCTTAAATAAATAAATAAAGCAAAGAAGTATAGGAGCAAGACTCATTAATTTGGTCCATTTTTATCTTAATTTTTTCACTACATGATTTGCACATAATCGATCATGGAATGCATCAATGAACATTATCCCTCACAAGAAATAGCCTCCTTTACATAATCAAAACGATATAGTCAATAAAGTAGGAATTATATTCGCGGCAAACAAGCGACCTCTCCCAGGATCTGGTGGAAAGACTTGTCAAAATTGCATGTCTCGATCCAGCTTATAGTGACTGCTCTTCTGCATCAATCGGGGATACAAAGTCCTATATTTTATCAGAATGATCCAACGAAGTAGTTTCTAGTTCTTTCACCCGTTTATCTTTTGCTCTTGTCTGGAACCAACTGATAAATCCCAAACTGCCGTAACACTCTCTCACCCAATCGTATTCATAAATTATATGCGATCAATTGATGATTAGAGTTAATTTGCAAGGAATAATCTTGTGTGGTTATTGTTTTAGCTTGTCAGTAATCTATATATAAAAGCAAAAAGTTGAAGAATTAAAAATTAGCAAACTTCACTAATGTAGTTCTTTGTATCCATACAACTTTCAATAAGAATAACTAAGTACAAAATATTATTTTTTAACTACACCTCTATTAATTAATAACCTTTCTTTTAAAGATTGTGTCTTTCCCTTTTCATTACTAATGTATTTTTTGGTCTAAATATGGAAGTTTCTTATTAAATATTCCCCATAATAGTTTGAAGTTACAAGTAGCCAACGGCCTTTCATTGGCGAATAAAATCTCACCCTTCCTTCCAATCCCTCTATGAGATGTGATATGCAAATTCCGAGCGACATTGGCGCCAATCACAAGGGAACGGTAGAAGAATGTGACTCAACGGCTTATATGGAAGAATCTGAATTGATTAATCATACGATGTATCGAGTTTTTAGAAAAATTTTCTCCTTCAAATTGGAGAAACTTTTTCAAGTAATCAGTATTCAAGTGGATATTCCACATGTTATAAAATAAGTGGAAAAACATGAAAAAATATATATTATTTTATCTACTTATATTATAACATATAAAGTGGTACCACTTAAGTATCTAGTACTTAGAAAATCAATTTGAAAACCCTGATGATAACCTTGATGTAGCCCTGTCCCATGACTTGATAATCTCGATGCATGAGATTGAAATGGAAATGTATAGATTCCCAAGTTCTACAGAGTTCTTCGTAAAGATATTTGCACACACCACCTGGAGTTTAAGGTCTGTACGTGCATTCACCGCGAAATTTTTGTTTACAATTTACCATCTAAACTTTGTAGAAATATTGTAGCATCAACCATTGAAAAGTTTGCCAAATGATGACATGATAAATAAACCCCACTTTTCGACCGATGTGGACACCATGCTTGCAACTTATGGACAAAAAATTAATATTTTAAAAATTAATTGAACTTTCTTTATAATTGACTAAATTGCTATCGAAATGTTAATAACATAAAATTACAAACAAAAAAGTGTTCAAAAATGTCATGAATACGTGACATCACATTTTGACATAAATTTGGGGCCACTAAATCTACATACTTTCAATGGTTGATATGTTAACTGAGTTGTGAGTTTAAATTTTCATGATTTTCAAATTTGGTATCAGGAGGATATTGTTGGACGTTTAGACTAATATGGCAGCTAGGGAGGACATGATATGGAAGCTAATAATGTGCAAAGGTATAAATCTAATTGGATTTGGGACATTGGATGCGGTCGCACGCCATGTCGATATCCAATTAATTTGAAAAAGAAACCATATGAGTCATATATTGTCAAACACTTTCCTTTAATTTGTTAAACGCCACCTTTTATAATTGGTAACCAAATGAAATGTCTCAATTTATTATTTTTCCATATACCTACTTGCTCAATGTACGTAACGTCTAAGCAGCAGGTTGTGTCTTTTCTATATAAAATGATTAAAATCTAGCTAGTATCCTTTCTTCTGAACACCAATATGCCATGTACTCCTTGTAAGTGGTATTGTAACAATGCAAACCTTCATCTTATCGTATTGAGGGTATAGAGGATTAGGTACGTTATCTTCCGACAACATTTGAGGTGAGAAGGATGTTGATGAAAACACAATTTTGTCACATGGGAAAGACTTTTTAGACAAGACCAAACTAGCCAGTTTGCCTGAGGTTGTGAGGCATGGATATCGTATTGCATTTTTTTTGTCTCTTAAGTTGGATCAAAGTAAAGATTTTTATGAACCAACACTTCAAAACCCTTTGAGAAATTGTCTGCGTCACTCACTGTTCTTAATTTTCTTTCTAGTTATCAACAAACCTGCTTTGATGAATTTTATATTTAGAACTATTTTGTTTTATTATTTTCATAATAAATCTTCTGTGTATGAGATGGCGCGCGCACATACACACATTTAAAAATATCTTAGTTAAACTTGTTAATGCAAACGAGCTTGCCTACTGAGATCTGCTTGCGCATTGACACCCTCCACTCTTTTGATGATCATATACAACAATAAATAACAACGACCAAACCTTATCCTAGTAAGTGGGGTCGGCTGTATGAATCTTAAAATGCTACCACGCTTGGTTTTGCGCCAAGATTTCCGTTAGCTCCAAATACTCCATATTTTTTCTTAAAGTCTATTTCCAAGTCTTCCCCTATTTGCCCCGAGCCTCCTTCTCATAGTTGCATCTTTTAATCGGAGCATTTGTAGGTCTTCGGCGACGTGTCATTCACCCAATTTAAATCAAGACACGCAATCTGCCAGAAACAACTATGTGCATCTATCATGAATTTATGCATCCATAACAAATTCAATTTCATTTCATATCATATCAATTTCGATGTCCAAAGGAAGCTTTAGTAGTCAAATTTCATCCTCTAAACCGACATCATAGTTCAAATTGAAAAGATTTGCAAGCATAAGATTTAAATAATGTGTACCTTAGCAATCCTTGATTAACCTTCATGGGTCCAACACTTTGCATCAACAAGTCTCATGCAGAGACACAAAATACATCATGATGCAACCGATTTCCATGCCTTCAAACCACAACCTTTTATGGGGCACATTGTGGAAATATTTGTCACTAATGGCATGGAACTTTATCCCAATAAACTTCATGAAACTAAATTAATTTACACCTGTAGGCAAGAAAATTAACTAATTTCTAGTACTAGATTTTATGTCACAAAAGTACCTTCATGAAAAGCTTCAACACATGTAGGCAAGATGAAGATTTTCAGAACTTCTATGAAATAAAACCCATACTATGCCATCTTAATTAAACTAAAAGAAGTAATCCACATGTGTAGGCAAGAAGATTATCCCTTTTATTCTAATTAAGATGCAAAGTTGACCGAAGTAACTCAAAGACACAGTCCCATCATCAACTAAGTCGTTGTGTCTTGCTTAGTTGAAAAGGCAATGGTCAACTTCGCCCTGAAACAATACAAGAAGTCACATGGATTAATTAACTATAAGTGACAAAATTATGATAACCTGATTCGAGCTTCGAGTCTTGCCAACAAATGGCACTAATTCCTTCATGACTCCCTTTGACATTAAATTAATCTCAAAAACCTGACAGCATACTTGAAGGAGATTAATCACATATAGAACAAGTTTTCACCACAAGAATGTCAATACTTATCATTACGGAGTCAATTAGAAATTATGTAATGCGAGAGAACAATACCTTCCTTTAAATTAAAAGCTAAATCACTCAATTCAAACGGGTTCCTTTCCTTTTATATATTTCTTTCTGTATTACAAAACTACTAAACATAGCATTAAATCATGCATTAGCTTTGTAAATACCAAATTAAATAAATGGAACAATCAAAATTATTTTCTTCCATAGAAAACATCTCCAATATATGCCCTACATTAGCCTTGAAAAGTTTCTTTTCTTCTCCCCTTATGGCACATAAAAAATTACTAATCAAAGCATTGTTTAAATTCTTTAGGCATAGGAAAAACCACAAACAATAATACATGTTTGAAAATTCATGCTTATCAATTTAGTCACATACTTTGAATAAAATACATAACTCATGCCTTCATATGTTCACTACTTCTTTATAAACATATATAATCACATGACCACCATAATTCTCATATAAGAATAAATAGAATACAAATGAGAGGTGTCACATAATTACTGCAAACCTCATTCATCTATATAATGTACTTGTTCTTGCCACCGGATGCTTTCTGTCACTTTCAGTCAATCCACAATTTATGAATCAATTTCATAGTTAACTAGTCATGTACAATTAAATGACTATACTGAGATAGGAAAGCAAAATTGTAGACAAAACTAATTTGATTAGTCATGCAAATTCCTTATGAAGTTAATATCATTATAAACCGTACTTGAATTAATGCCCAATCATACTTAAGTACTAGTATACTGCATTACTAATCTACACATGTGTGTCTTTACATAAGATCATCTCAAGCTCAAAGCAATATAGGACAATTCAATCCCTTTAATAAAACACGCCATATGTCAATTTTGCTCCATGTTTGCATGCTTAAAATTGAATCCATATTAGATATTTCTGACAGCAACCAATGACATGGCTATTCAATTCAGTCTATATATATTTCCTACACATAATCATGTAATGCAAAAGGAAAACAGAACCCGCAATAATTTGTGAGGCATTTGAGGGGTGGTTAGTGTTCCCTTGTCGCCTGTCCACCCAGGACGCACCTCACACAGGTGTTCTCGCGTGTGGCAGTAAAAAACCCCCCTTAAACCTACGGCTGGAGCTTTTGATTCCAGAAAGCTCGCTCTCATGTGGCACTAACAAAATTAGCCGCGAACCAACAAGATAGATTTGACATTTACATACTTCTTGGCATGTCTGCATATGCCATTTGCCGAAACTTATGCAATTATTTCTTGTTAAATTGGAGTATCACCTCAAGCCATTTTGTAGAGAACAAATCAGTGAATGCGTAACAGAAATTTATGGCAACTAAATTATATCATAACGGTACCTTTAATTCAGATAAATTGCAAAACCTTAAATTTATCATTGCTCTTCCTGATCGAAATGAAGTATATTAACATATATCAGACTAAAAATTGATAATCTCAATTCTTATTTAAACACATAAATCATGTGCCTATTTTTATACAGTTGCCAAACATAAAATAATTTGATCCATATTCATGACATACTTAACTGAAACATGGTATTCAATGTATGTACATGTTCTACAATAATTAGCACATCACTAATGCAAGTATATTTTAAACTTATAACCAATTTAAGCTTCAGGGATCCAACCAAATACATATCAACCAAAATACAATACCATAAACCAATATGAAATTGAAGTCAATGAAACAAACCATTTTGCTATGGTAGATGACTTTATTCACCCTGTGTTGTGCTAGGATAGCACCAAACTAAATGGAACCAACTCAAGCTAACCCACAAGAAATTTATCAAATGAAAATGCAAGAACAAAATATAAAAGACACAAAGATTTTAACGAGGTTCCTCCACAGTCAGTGTAACTGGAGTACGTCCTCGGAGCAGTAGGAGCTCACCCAATAATCCACTATCAACCAAATGGGAGTTTACAAAGTGTTGGCAATCTCACAACCCAATTAACCCAATACACCCAAAAACTCTCACACACCAAAGAAACAAATAGAGGAAGAAATTTAATGAATAATTTCTTCTCTATACATATAACTCAAAGCTATTACAACAACAACTACTTTGATGGATGATTACTAACCAAAGGGAGGAGCTTTTTTTCAAATGGGAGATGCGGCACCCCTTCTGCTCTCTGCCTCTGCAAATCAGAAAGTGCTCTCTTTTTTCTGCTCTCTCAACTCTCCCTTGCTCTCTACTACTCTTCCTTGCTCTCTTTAACTCTTCTTTCTTTCGGCCGCACTCATCAACACAAGGCCGCTCACATTTTCTTCCCCAACATCATAATTGCTGCCATAATCATAAAAGCCACATTCAACGGAGCCGAATAAAAACAACCACCTTTACTTTTTTCTTACAACCATCATCATTCTGTCTCTACTCATAATGATGTCCACCAAACTTTTCTTTGTTTATTTTATGCACCGAAAAGCTTTGGCAAATTGCACATTATTTGGCCACTAAATCCAACACCCTGGACGAAAACATGGTGATATGGATATGATTTTAATTAGCATAATCCAGTAAAAAAAAATGGCAGAGATTAAAACCATGCTCTGTGATTTATGACCTTGTGTTGCCGCAAGAGAAAAGGAATACGGCGGTCAAATATGATGATGTTACTGACGGCAATTGTTGTTGTGGGTTAAACGATTGCACAAATTTTTCAAGACATGTGAACTGTATTTCTTTACACTTAATAATACAATGAATTATATTTATATATATAGAAAAGTATGCGCAATTCTATTGCCTAATCAGGATTTCCCTTCCTAATCAGCTCTTAGTCATAGCCGTAAAGACGAAGAAACCTGACATCTGATTCCATTTTTCAATTTTTCTCGACAACTTTAATCAAATTTCAATTTTAATAGGTTTAAGTCATATAAGCGATGGCTCTGATACCTTTCAAGACATGTGAACTGTATTTCTTTACACTTAATAATACAATGAATTATATATATATATATATATATATATATATATATATAGAAAAGTATGCACAATGCTATTGCCTAATCAGGATTTCCCTTCCTAATCAGCTCTTAGTCATCGCCGTAAAGACGAAGAAACCTGACATCTGATTCCATTTTTCAATTTGTCTCGACAACTTTAATCAAATTTCAATTTTAATAGGTTTTAGTCATATAACCGATGGCTCTGATACCAACTGTTAGCCTTATAAGGTTATACAGTTAAAACACAAATGAAGAAGTGACTGACTTGATTCCAATGGCGGCCATGGAAGTCGAACACAAAAGTAGTAGAGCACGGCAACACCAACATCTTCTATAAACACCTAGCCGAATACAACTACTCTATGGGAAGCATTATGTTGTGTGTTCTAGGGTTTATAGGGACCAGTGTTTATATATAGGCTAAAAGTTAGGGTTTCCATCCATAAAGGAAACCTAAACTTTACTTTCTTAGCCTCCAAGTCAAGTATCATAATCATATTCAATAAAGGATTTCATCAATCCTATTTCCAATATAAGACACCTTATATAGGATTGATATCTTTAAGAGATCAAATCACAATCAACATTATTCTCTAATATTACATTCCTACTACATATAGTAAACCACTTAAAGGTTGATTTATATTGGATAAATCCAACATAGAATTGATTCTCTAAGACCTGTCTCTCTTGCCTTAGTCTATGTTCAATTAGCAGTTTGACCCTCTTTTGATGATCCATTTTAAAAACAATTAGCAGTTTGAATCACCCTCAAATTGTTTCATTTTTGTCTAATGGTTGCATCCACCTTCAGGGTTTATATAACCAAAGTTAGCAATTTGATTTACATGTCATAAAGATTAAAGAATGTGCTTGAAAAAATTGATGACTATGATCATTGTGAAAAGGTTTTAATTTGATAATTCATTGATGTGTGAAGGGTACAATATCTACAAGTCATTGACTCATAGTACAAGTAATATTTTTTCATACAAGGATTATAAATACGACATCAATTCCTAACAGGAAGGAGAATTCTAGTCCGATTCACCTTTCCTAACATCCCCCTTCAAACTTGACGACCACAGGAAGACAAGTTTGGATCAAAGAAGAACAAAATGAGCCTTGGAGAGGCCTTTTGGTGAGGACATCGGCAAACTAATCAACAGACCGGATAAATTGAAGTTTGTGATTACCCAATTGAACTCGCTCATGAAGAAAGTAATAATCCAATTCAATAGGCTTAGTGGGAGCATGGAAAATCGGATTAGCAGCCATATAAGTAGTGCTCAAATTATCACAAATAAAAGAATATGAGCAGCACCAGTTTATGGAGCTCACGGAGAACATAAATAACCATATTGATTCTCCACAAGCATGAGCAAGGGCTCAGTATTCCGACTTTGCACTTGAACGAGAAACCGTAGGCTATTTAGACGACCTCCAAAAATTAAGGTTAGGACCATGAAAAATCAAATAGCCATATGTAAAGTGTCACGTGTCTAGACATTCAGCCCAATTAGCATAAAAAAACACCATGCAACAAAAGGGAACCAACACAAGGAAATCGGTAAAGACGCCCTATGGCAGTAGCGAGGTGAATCAAGAAAATTTAGACAAAGAAATTGAAAAAAGGCATGGAGTCCCAAGCCCGTCGGGCTTTCAACGATGACAATGCCACCAACCCTCATGACAACCAGAATCAAAGAAATGGTAATGAATTTTGAGACATTGAATGTAAACATACAATTTGAAATCTGAGCCAGATTTTGTTTAGCACTTTTCCTTAAATTTATTACCCACCAATTTTCCTAATTAGCAAAAAATTATCCAACTGACGGCTGGAATTAATTGCTTTTTTTTTTTTTTTTTTTCAAGAAACATCCTTGTTCATGCCTTGTCTTTGCTATAAATCTAGAGCTAGCTTTTCTCTTCTCTACATCATTGTGCAATTTTATTCTCTTTGTACTCTTGAGCTGCTTCTATTCTCTTCATAAAATACTCTCTCTCTCTCCCCCAAAAATGTCTTTCCCAAATGAGAGACCTATGCCATCAACAGATAACGTACCTACCACCACTCAAATGGAAGCTAGACTTGTCGAGGGCTCTAGTTCGAATGACCAAATTCATGAGCTGCAAGACAATCTTTACACAGCACTGCACGACCAAATTATCCAAGTAAGTCACTGTGACTTCCGTTTGATGTAAACCCTCCTTGAGTTTGGCGTGCATGAACAATACATGTGGTCACAATCAAACGGAAAAGGTGATTTCTCTTGCTTAATTCATCTGTTTGTGTGTGTGTGTGTGTGTGTGTGTGTGTATGTGTGTGTGTGTGTGTGTGTGTGTGTGTGTGTGTGTGTGTGTGTGTGTGTGTATGTATGTATGTGTATGTATCCACATATATGATGAGTTTTAGAGGATCTGCCTTGTACATAAAAATTCTATGAATTAAACAAGAATTTGAACCTGCATGCGAGGTGGCTTATCCACTTAATTGATCTTTTTATCAGTTGACACATTGTGTGCACATATACATACATACACATATATACATATAGGATTCGTATAGAAATGTTCTCGTGACTCTCACATAACTTTCATTGCCTTTCATTTTAAAGGAAGGAAAGAAATGCCAACACCAATTTGGATGGGATAAATATTGTCGACTCATTCAAGCTTCCGGGAGATCTCCCTCGGGCTGGTCTCGACATTATAAACAGTGATCTGTTCATGAAATGCATATTTTTCCCCCAGCTAATTGTACTCGTCAACTGCAAAAACCTTTATATATGCTCTATCCTGTAGGACGTTATGTGCTGAGGGACTCATTGTGTGTTTTGTTCATGGTTGCAGTTAGTGCCCACGGACAATGGGATCCGTGAAAGTATAGCTGGAAGAGTTCGCAGATTTTCTTTTGCAGAAAGACTCAAGGGCTGGAAGATCAAGTGCACAAAAAGAAAATCAGGAAGTCGTACAGACAAGGTAATTTGATTTTGAATTTGTTTCTTGTTTGGATCTCACTGAACTCTTGTAGAAAGTGTTGAAGATCCTAATAACCCTAATTACCTAAAGTCCTTTTATGTGATTATGGAACCATAACTCCGTGATCTTTTCTTAGAGAACTCTATATATATAAATTGTTTGAATGTGTAAAATCTTGCCAAGTTGAAAAGAAAGAATTCTACGTGTAGTTTTTTCTGAAAATGAATGTTTATTTTGCAGTTATATACACACACACAAGAACTCTGTCAACTTTAGATCGGCAGTTGAAGTGGTTACCTTCATACTGTATGAAGCATACCCATCTGATAGACCACCGAAAGGGGAGGTGCAAGTAAATGCCGAGGAACTAATGGTTGATGAGGGCTTGTTCGAAGGACTCGAGCCGCTAAATGGTAGAGTTTTCGATCTACCAGACGTTTAGCAGACAATCTTTTTTGTTTGTCAGTTTTTGGGTTAGACATAATAAGGGTAAAACTGTAAACAGTTAAGTTTGTTAGAAGTTGTTATAAGGAAGTTATGGTAGTTTGTAATTAGTGAGTGATTAGTTGGATAAAGATGTAATTTGGTAGTTGGCTAACACTAATAAGTCACTAGTCCTACAACATTTGATCTTCTCCTTCTGCTTCCTGCTTCTTCCTCTTCGAATCTTCAAACCCTAGAAATCGCCATGGCTGGCTCTCCTTCTTCTGGATCTGCTTCTCCTGTTCATCCAGTTCCGACGCATTCTTGCCCTGATTCTTCTCTCTCCTCGGCAACATCATCTATTACGATCCAAAGTATTGGATCTATGGTGCCAATCAACTCACAACAACGAACTACCTCACCTGGAGTGCTCTGTTCGCTCCAATCTTTCATCGGTACAATCTCACTGGAATCATTGACGGCATGTTGTCTACTCCGCGCGAAATACCTTCTTGACTCCTCGGGTAATCGAACTTCTACTCTCAATCCTCAGCATGTTACTTAGTTTGAAAATGATCTGAATATCTTGATTTGGATCAATTTTACCCTATCGGATGCCCTAATTCCGTACACTGTTGGAGTTAATTCGGCTCGTGAGCTCTGGTCCAAATTGGAATTGCGCCTTGCAACTGCATCGTAATCGCACATTCATGAGCTTCATTCTCGTCTTCGTACCATCATGAAGGGTGATTCTACGGTTGTGCTCTATCTTCAACAAATTGAAGAAATCGCATATGCTCTTGCCAATGCCGGAGCCCCAATCGAAGATTCTAAGTTAATTTCTGTAATTTTACATGGCTTGCCTTCTGAGTATGAGTCTTTCATTGATGCAATCCAATTTCACCTGGGTTCAACCACCATTGATGAACTTCATGGGCTGCTTTTGAGCAAGGAGCTTTAATTGACTACTCGCAAGAAAACCTCATCATCTGCCCCAATTCAAGCTTTTAATGCTTCTGCTGGTCTTCTTCCAACACCACTTGGCGACTTTGGTGCTCAAGCATTCTTTACTCAGAACGGATCTTCTTCGCAATCCTATGGTTCTCCAAATCGTGGAAACTTCTCTCAATCTCGCAATTACAACAATCGTGGACCACAGAGGACTAATCAAGGTTTTCAGGGTAATCAAAGATTCAATCGTGGTAATCAGGGTACTCATCGTTACAATCATGGTTCTCGTTCTCAGTACAACAATTCTAACAGAAAGATTTCTTGTCAAATTTGTCGTCAATTGGATCATGAAGCTGTTGAGTGCTTTCAGCGCATGAATCCTAATTTTGGTACCAAGAATTCTCCACCTGCTTATCATGCCTCCATAACTCCTACTTAGGTTCTTGATTCTGGTGCTAACTCGCACATGACTCATTCCTCCAGAAATTTGCAGAATCCTGAGGCATACACTAGACCTGAGCAAGTGTATATTGGTGATGGCAAAGGTTTGCCCATACTCAATTCTGGTTCTTCTATACTTAATACTGGTTCTCACTGTTTTGACCTTAAAAATGTCTTGCATGTTCCTCATCGTAAGCAAGATTTGATTTCTACCAATCGTTCTATCCTTGATAATTGGTGTTCTATTCATTTGTATCATTTTCCCTTCATTGTCAAGGATCTTTCTTCAGAGAAAATGCTCTTTAAAGGCCCTATGAGAGCTGGTTTATATCCCTTTCATGCATTCTCTATTGCTGGTAATCAAAGGCATTTCCAGCTTATGCTAAAGCTTCACAGCAAACTTGGCATCAAGATTTGGGTCACCCTGCACTCAAAATACTAAATCAACTAGCATCTAAGTCATGTATTTCAGTTTCCAGTGCTTTAAATAAATCTGTGTGCTCCAGTTGTGCTCTCGGCAAGAGTTCCAAACTGTCTTTTGCTTCTGTTTCTTGTACATCAAGTAGGCATCTGGAGCTTCTACATACTGATGTATGGGGTCCTACACCACTCATTTCTGTTAATGGACATCGATATTATCTCATTTTTGTTGATGACTACACCAAGTATACTTGGTTCTTTTCTCTTAAATCCAAATCCGATGTCTTTACTACTTTTGTGCAATTCAAAGTGTTGGTGGAAAATTTACTCAGTGCTAAAATTGTTATCTTGCGATCTGATTCTGGTAGGGATTTTCTTAGTCTCAAGTTTATCCAGTTTCTTCAAGAACATGGCATTTCCCATCAGCTAAGTTACCCTCACACACCTAAGCAAAATGGTTGTGCTGAGCGCAAGCACAGGCATTTAGTTGAAATTGCTAGAAATCTCCTAGCAGCATCCAAGGTTCCTCATTCATATTGGGTTAAAGCGTTTGCCACAGCTATCTATCTCATTAATAAGATGCCAACAACCACCAAATTGTCACCTTGGGAATTATTGTTTCACAGAACTCTAGACTACATCTCACTGAAAATCTTTGGCTGCAGATGTTTCCTATGGTTGAAGCCTTATGCAACTTCCAAGCTTGATCCCAAAAGCAAAGAATGTGTTTTTTTGGGGTACAGTTTGAATCACAAAGGCTATAAATGTCTTGATCCTTACACTGGCAGAGTGTATCTTTCGAGGCATATGATTTTTGATGAAGATACATTTCCCTTTGCTCAAAAGGATCATCTTCAGCAACCAAGATCCAGCTCTAGTTATCTCAATTACAGACCTCCAATCCTATTCCCACCACATTGACTTTTCCTTTTATATCTCAACCCCCTCCATCTTTATCTTCTACCTTACCTACGACTCTACCTTCATCCTCTGCATCATCATCTCCTCATGTACCTTCCTCTACTACCTTACCTACCTCTTATCTTCCTTATGTCCCTAATACACTTTTTGAACCCTCAATACCTCTTAATATTCATACCATGCAAACCAGATCCAAATCTGGTATTTTTAAACCCAAAGCACTCATGGCAACCAAGCATCCTATCTCTTCTGATTTATCTCCAAATTATACACCATCCACTTATCTTCAAGCATCCAAACATCCTCATTGAAGGTAAGCAATGCAAGAAGAGTTCAACGCTCTCATTCAAACTGGCACTTGGTCTCTAGTTCCTGCTAATCCTACTCAGAACTTAGTTGGTGCAAAATGGGTGTTTCACATCAAAAGAA
The DNA here is from genome assembly GCF_963583255.1 of Pyrus communis. Taxonomy (NCBI): domain Eukaryota; kingdom Viridiplantae; phylum Streptophyta; class Magnoliopsida; order Rosales; family Rosaceae; genus Pyrus; species Pyrus communis. The sequence goes on from NC_084819.1 coordinate 13,467,130, forward strand.
AACCAGATGGTACCATTGATAGGTACAAAGCTAGGCTTGTTGCCAAAGGCTTCCATCAATAACAAGGCATTGATTATACTGATACATTCAGTCCAGTTGCCAAGCCTGTCACTATTAGGCTACTTCTCACTTTGGCTACTAAGTTTGATTGATTTCTCAATCAACTTGATGTTAACAATGCCTTTCTGCATGGTACCTTGACAAAATCTGTGTTCATGATCCAAACACTAGGATTTGAAGACCCTACCAAGTTCAATCATGTTTGTCATCTCCATAAGTCCTTGTATGGGCTCAAGCATGCCCCCAGGGCCTGGTATGACAAGTTAACCACTGCCTTGAAGTCTCTGGGTTTTTCAGGTTCATCAAATGATCATTCATTATTTGTAAAGAAGGATCCTGCATTGGTTTTCATTTTGGTCTACATTGATGATATTATTGTTACTGGACCCAATGCTCAACTCTGTCAAGCCATTATTTCTCAGCTCAGTTCTATATTCCCTGTCAAAGATCTTGGTCCTCTTCATTATTTCCTTGGTATTGAAGTCAAGAGGTCATTATCTGGTATACTCCTCTCTCAAAACAACTACGTACATTCTCGATCTTCTCTGCAAGGCACATATGGAAGGTTCCAAACCTTGTGTTACTCCACTTAGTACAACCAAATTAGATCATGAATCTTCTCTGCTTGATAAACCTGAGGAATATAGGTCTTTGGTTGGTGGTTTGCAATACTTAACATGGACACGGCCCGATCTGTCTTATGCTGTCAATTCGGTTTATCAATTTATGCACAACCTGAGACAAGCTCACTTTCAGGCAGTCAAACGCATTCTCAGATATCTAAAGGGCACTCTGTCTTTTGGATTGTGGTTTCCAAAAGGTGCTAAATCTTTTACTCTCACTGCTTTCTCTACTGCCGATTGGGCAGGTTGCAGTATTGATCGACAATCTACTGGGGGTTTTTGTGTCTATTTGGGAGACTCACTTATAAGTTGGAGTGCTAAGAAACAACCTACTATGGCTCGGTCCTCGACAAAAGCTGAATATCAATCATTGGCCAACACTACAGTTGAATTGACATGGATATGCAAGCTCCTAGTTGATGTTGGTCTTATTCTTCCGTCTTCTCCTCAAATTTGGTGTGACAACATTTCTGCCATTTCATTGGCTAGAAATCCAATCTTCCACGCTCGAACTAAGCATGTGGAGATTGATTATCATTACATTCGGGAACAGGTGCTTGCTAATCAAGTTCAAGTTCTGTTTGTGTGCACTCAAATCAGGTTGCAGATATCTACACCAAGGCATTGTCCAAGCACAGATTTCATCTTCTCAGAGACAAACTCTCTTTTCGGCTACCTCAGTTAGGTTTGAGGGGGGATAATAAGGGTAAAACTGTAAACAGTTAAGTTTGTTAGAAGTTGTTATAAGGACGTTATGGTAGTTTGTAATTAGTGAGTGATTAGTTGGATAAAGATGTAATTTGGTAATTGGCTAATACTAGTGAGTCACTAGTATATATATACATCACTGTGTAACTTTATTAATTGATGAAATGAAAGAGTAATTTTCTCAAAAAGACACCTATGTAATTTTACGTGTCTAGTCGAATGTGAAATGCCAGACTTTTCAGTGCAAGATAATCTTCTTCTTTTATATTTGAATTTTAATTGTGTGATTATGGAAGTCAAATTGCTATTATGGAAGTCAAAGTCCATCTGGTAAAATCTTGTAATTGATATGCCAACATGATTATATATTTAAGCTTTGTGTTTTATATTTCGGCCCCTCCAATTATAAAATTCTAGCTTCGGCACTGTATATATATTTCGTTTACTATTCACTGAATTCATAATTCATTTCCGTATCATTCTTATATAAGAAAGTGATCACCAAAGGCAGTTGAGAGGTGCATCAGCATTAACAGAAACCAAACAGGAACCTGAGGCATTATAATTGCTGCTGATTGTTCTATGGTCTTATGACGTGTACATTAGACATTAGCTCGCACTATATTCTCAACATGTGAAAGTTGTTTGTTACATGTTTACGTGGATGGTTATTAGTCGTTAATGTTAGTGGGTTTATTAAGTTATTTCATGCACGACGTGATGGCTGAGAGAGCAATAGCGATTCTTAATGTTTGTGGGTTTATTAAATGATTTCAAGCACAACGTGATTATAGAGAGAGCAATAGCGATTATATTTTCAAGATAGGAAAGTCTTTTTTTTTTTTTTTTTTTTTTTTTTTTTTTTTTGGGTTTACGTGGATGGGTATCAATCATAATGTATTTAAGTTTATTAAGTGATTTCATGTATTTAAGTTTATTAAGTGATTTCATGAATGACGTGAGAGCAATAGTGATATTATACTCCCAACGTTGGGAAGATTTTTTTGCGGGTTTACATGATGCTTAGTTGTTAATGTTTGTTGGTTTATTTAGCGATTACATGCACGACGTGACGGCTAAGAGACAGCAGGAGTGATTGTATATATTTCCAATATAGGAAAGCATTTTTTTATCGATTTACATTGATGGTTCTCAATCGTTAATGTATGTAACTTTATTAATTAAGCGATTCCATGCACGACATGATGACTAAGAGAGCAATAGTGATTGCATGAATGGTTATCCGTTGTTATGTATGTGAACTTTTTAGGTGATTGCATACAAAACGTTAACATTCCTCAATATCATTGATGCAATTGTATGTCCATTCAAGCTTCAGATATATCAACCCTCCTCTAATTAGACATTCAAAAGAAGAGTAAGACTCCACGCCAGGCCAGACTCTGTGGAGTCCAAACATTTGCAACTGTCACTTGTGGAAACCTACTCAGTTTAGAGCCCAACAAAGATACTCAATGCCAGATTGGACTAGTACTTGTAATACAAAGAGTTCGAATCCCCTTCCTCGTAGTCAGATTAGTTTGAAACAAAGAGTTAGATCATTTTTCAGTAGTTTCAAATACGGAAGCATAAGCCTTCCAGAAACAGGTAAAAATATAATTGTAAGAGCTGCGAAAAGATAATATAGTCATTCGGTCCAGGCCAATAGCCAGACGGTATAAGTAATTAAACACCTATGACAGCCTTTCAGATCAGAATGCACACGAGATCAAAAGCAAGAAAAGAAACAAAACAAAAAACAGAAGTAGAAATAGAAATTCGGACCTCATGCGTCTACAATGACCATGTAAAACACATTTCTCACCGGCCATTAGGCTCGACAATCCTTGGTCTGCCTCCCATCTGCTCGAGAAATTTGGAGAGACGCAAATGCTTTGCGGCCCATTGCTCAGCCAACTTCTGCTCCTTTGCTTCTGCATCTCTCCTTAGCCCTGCTAACTGTTCCCTGTATTCTGCTTCGATCCTGTCTAGAGCAGCCTTCTGCTCTTCCCTTAGAGCCTTCACCTTGGCTTCAATCTCTTCCATCTTCTCCGTCCTCCGACAAGCCTTCTCCGAATCCAGTTGCAACTCCACCCTTCTTAACCTCCACGAAGCTTCCTTCTTATGCGCTGCCCAAGCACGGTGCACTTCCTCCAACTCTCTGGAGCACTCCACCAACTCAGATATCACTAGGTTCTCCCCACAAGCGGGAACTACACCATGATGTGGCAAATTTCCCACAACAAAACTACCATCTGATCCTCGATCCTGCTGCAGCCAAGGGATTGGCGGAGAGGGTGCCACTGTCGGGGACAGACTCAGGGTAACAGAAGGAGATGGTGGCCTCACATTGGGGGACACATTGGAATTAGAAAGCCAAGGAGGAAGAATCGTTGGCGCTGGAGAAGATGTTTCCGTATGAAGATAGGCCCCGTTTGAAGTAGCCATGAGATAGGTTGGCGCACGCTCCTTCACCAACTTCTCGGCAAAAGTTTCAAGTATTCTATCGTATTTACCCTCCACAATAGGGTCAGTTATCTTCTTGTTCTTCTGTTCTCTTTGCTGCTTCTCTTTGAACACTTCCCACCACTTGCCCAATCTCTTAGCCGTACGACCAGGGACTTCAGCAGCAATTTTCTTCCACTTATTACCGTGTTTGGCTTGAAGACGAATGACAAGGCGCTGCTCCTCTTCAGTTAGGGATCCTTTCTTAATGCCGGGTTTGAGATAATTCTTCCACCTTTCTAAGCAAGATTTAGCATCCCTGTCTAGGGGTGTGTTCATGCGCTGTGATACAAGGTTCCACTCCCTTGGTCCATATTGCTTCACATATGCACGTAATAAAGCGTCCTCTTCAGCACCCCAACGCTGTCTCTCCTTCATCTCCAGGAGCACGCACAATTGTCCATTGCCTCAAACCAAAACTCTTCATAGTGTATCTGGGATCCAGACGCCATTATATTAGTTGATCTCCTACTGTGATTTTATGATATGTCAATGTCCAAAAGGAATTAAACAGCTGGATAGTAAGGAACTAACTAGCTAAGACCATGAAAACCAAAAGAAGCAGATACAGCTACCAGATGACAGAAACAACGAGGCTAATATGTGCATCAAACGGTAAATTTCCTTTAATGGAATGAAATTGCGGCCACCAGTTGAATGCTCGTTTTGAAACCAGGATAACAATTTCATCGCCCATGCATGCATTTAAGACAAGAAAATAAAGGAACCTCCATAAATTCGTGGTGCCTTCACCAGCCATTCAACCGCTAATAGCCAAATACAGAAACGGCAAAAATTTAAGAAGATGAGCATTCTCATTGTAGTTCAACAGTCGAGACATCAGCAAAATAACAAACTGACAAGTAATGCTGGATTTGACTAGGATTCTGTTGAGTTTTGATGAACAAAAGGAGAAATGCTTAATCCCGAAAACTGGTAAAATATATTCCAATCGGCATACAACGAACACAATGGCTATTTCTTCAGCCAAATCATTAAACTTAGAGAGCATATCGGGTCTGACACGCGTGTAAAAGAAGTTGAGAACAGGGCAGCTCTTTGTAAGAAATCCTTCACATACAAACTTATTAACTTTAGACAGGAAAAGGGACGATGACAAACTATAACATGATATACTTCGAGATGAATAATTCAATTATTTCCATAATTTAATTTACATTGTACTTATTAACTGGTGTACTTATATACAGTAAACGGAAGATAACAAACAAGCACATTATATATTTCACAATGTTTGAATAATTCAGTTATTTACATATCTATTATTTATTTTTAATTTGGTAATTAATAATTAATAGGTATTTATTAAAATATAAACTTATATACTCCCTACTTCAGGGTATATGTAATGACTCAGAATAGCCAGTATAATATGATGAATTAATTTTATATAGGGTGTGATTTCCATACTCTCCATTGTACCTCTTGCACTCACCCCTTAATTTTGTTCCTTCAGTTTCTTTGATCCGTTTCATTAAATGTGATGACTCGATTTCATATTATATATTTTACCTTATTTTTAGTATATTTTGGTAATTATTTTGGTAGAATTTTGATATTTTGTTTTATATTTTCAACATAGGACATTCGACTTCCTCTGGAGCAAAACATGACCAAACGGATAAATTTTGTAATGATTCCAATTTAAGGATGTTCGTGAGTCTTTCAAGATGATTGTATCAAAATTCCAAATTTTTTTACCAAGTCGTTTGACCGTGGCAATGAAATAAAGGTCCAGCGCACAGCTTTCCAGATTGACGTTTCTGGACGTTTTGGGTATTTTGAAGGTCAAGATGACATATTTTGAGGAAGATTCCTTCTACGGATTTGTAGGGGACATCTTCTGCTTTAAAAAGAGACATTTTGGGACCAAATCGGAGTTGATTTGGTCGGTCAAAAGACTAATTTTCTGAGAACTCCGAATTCTAGTACAAATAAGAAACCTTTTATTTTCTGTTTTATCATTTAATTATGTTTCCTAGTTTTATTCTAAGACCTTTTCAAGGTAGGATTTTATTTTCTAGTAGTATAAATAAGACTTTTTAGCCATTAGAAGAGGGGCAACGTACGTGGAGAATTTAGCTAGCCTTTGACGCTTTGTATTTTTAAGGTGTTTTCTATCCTTTTTCTATTTCAATAAAATTCCTTGTGTTTTATGATTGTTAGTAGCTAATTTTCGTTTGCTAGGGTAATGTCTTGAGCCTTAGCATGAATATGTAGTTTTTATTTAATTGTTTATGATGTTTAGATAAGTAATCGGATGCAATTCGGTTGGAATTTCACAAAGCATAATGAGTCATGCATATTTATATTTGATCTGAATGTCACCGACGGATTGCATATTTAATATACGTTCTAACTTGAATGCCACAAATAGAATATGCATAAGGAAAACCTAACCTTCAAAGTTGCATGGGTATTCATAAGTAATTGGTAAATCTACACAGGATTATTAAAGGGACGGCAGAACCCTAGGCCTTATACAATTTGGTTTTCAAAAACATTTTCCTTTGTTCTCTTTACTTTGTCAATTTATTTAATTGTTTTTAATTAAGTTCGTTTTTAATATTTTAGGTCATTAAATCAACCTCTTCTAAACTTTGTTTTCAAATAGTTAATTAAAAATTAGTTTAAATACAAATTATTCATTCTATCCCTGCAGAAAACGACCTTACTTGAGCTGCTATACTACGATAACCTTGTTCTCTTGCAAGTATTTTTAAATGTTTTTATCCCTACTTTAGTAGATGGTAAAATCCCTATCAAAATGACCAAAAAGAAAGAACCATAACGAAAGAAGGGAGTGCATAAGGTCAAAAGGAAGTGCGGAAGTCACTCCCCTATATATAAACTAAAGTTACCTTTCTCACAACAAAGGTAAAAATATTAGGATTTGTTTGGTATTCTATTTGAAAATTTTTATCATTTCTCAAAACATTTTTTGCAAATAATTTTCTTTAAGACTCAAAAACTTGAATGGTTGCGATTTAAAATTTTTAAAATTTTACGACTTAAACTAAACAAAGAGATTTAAAAAGAGGGGGTCGCAAGAGAATGAGAAAGAGGAGATAGGGGGAAAGAAAGTAAGAGATAATTGAAGGAAATAGAAAGAAGAGAGGATAGGACGAGATAGAGAGGAAGAGGAGTGAGAAAAAGAACCGAGAGAATGAAGAAAACCGATTGGAGGAGAGACGAAAAGGTAAAAAAAAAAAACAGAAAAGAGAGATTTGGAGTAAGAGGGGAGGAGAGAGAGAAAAAGAAATTAGTGAATTTAAGTTTAAAAACTCTAAAAACTTATTTTTTATATTTTTAGAGAATAGACTATATTTTTAAGTTAGTCTTGAATTCAATTTTTTAAAATCGTCCTACCAAATACGTTTTTAAGGCCTAAAACTTGAAAAAAATTTTTGAGTTTAAAAAATTAGATTCAAGTAGAGTACCAAACATGCCGTTACATTAAACAAAAAAACAGCATATACTGAAATTAATCGCGGCAACTGATTGATTTTAGGTACAGTAATTCAATCGAGAATCACCAAACAAGGTGAAAAACGAAAACTGATCTCACCAACAAACGCTCAAAAGTTCATCTTAGGATACAGAAATTAATTCGAGACACCCGATTGTGGAAAATAAAACTGATATTCACGTTTGGGCTGCGGATAGACCTTCTTAGCAATCCAATTTTGATCTTATGGTACATTATTTTTTCTTTCCAAAATCCCAACAACAAAAAACACTCAACGGTGACAGAACACTGCCAGATTACCAATATGTTTATAAATATGCTCCAATCCTTAATTAATGGCCCACTAATAAACCAAAAATTGTCAATGATCAACCAATTAAGAACCAAATAAAAAGGCCAACCAACCGCCATGATTTAACAATGAGTAATGCTAGAGAGACACCAAGCCTTGGAATATCACATTTTCGAGAAAAACACTTCAGAAACGATTGCCGTTACTGTGGAAGAATGACACCAAATTAACTTGACAACTAATTATCACTTAGAGCAGCAAAACTTATAATTGTCCGAGTGTAATTTTTTTCTAATTTAGTATCATAGTTAAGAAAAAGGTAAAAAATTCCGTACTTTATAGCTTAAATGTTTTTATCATCTCTTACTCTGCAATTTGGTTTGTGGGGTTATGGGGTTTTTTTCAAATTTACTCACATGAAAATTTCATTTCTAAAGATTATAAGATCTTACCACACATTTACTTTCACCGACACCATTAAACTAATTAACAAAACAAAGAACAACAATCAATATCAGAATTGAGGCAACACGCATAGAAATTAGTAAATTATAATCAACAACCAACCATGCAAACCAATCGTCACTAAATCACTCTAATACAGCAGATTTTTATCCGCAGAAAACAGAGACTGGAATTGCAGACAAAACTAAGAACAACCCGAAATCTTGTTTTGAAAAAAGATTATGTTTTTCCCCATAAACCCACAACCCAAATTGTAGAATTGGTGAAAATCAGAACTTTTAAGCTATAAAGTACGAAACTTTTTGCTTTTTTCTCTTAAATATTTGCACAGTTATACGAAATGTGGAAATTAGGAGGATGAGAGAGAGGGACTTACATATCTGCTTAAGTGTACGACGGAACCAACCTTCGTCCACGACGCATCTCCGCCCAAAACTGATAACGGAGAGAATTGGGAGGATGATAAAACAGAGAAAGATGTGATCTTTCTGTGTTTATGAAGCAGACAGAGAAAAGGGGAAGAGAGAGAGAGCGCGTAAACTCCAAAAACAACCCTAGAGAGAGAAAAAATCCCTGGCTAGAGAGAGATGTGAAGAAAAAAGGACAAAAGAGACTAGACTTATAGTGTGTAGAGAGAGAGAGAGAGAGAGAGAGAGAGAGAGAGAGAGAGAGATGGGATGAGACGAAGAGGAGGGGAGAAATCTGACAGAGAGCGTAAAAGAGGGGCACGCGAATGGAGAGCCAAGGAGGCAAGAGCAGCCCAAGACGTCCTTTTTATTTTTATCATATTTAGGAAATTTAATTTCCCTAAAATAACACAATTAAATTTGAAAAAACAGAAAAAAGAAAAGAAAAGCAAGGTTTTTACTGCTGAGCTCCACCGCAACCATCGCCAGCCTCAAGGACATTTCAAAATTTAGAACACATAAAAGCTGCCACGTTACTGCTGCTGCTGCCGGTGGTGGACAGAGAGAGAGTGATTAGGAATTAATAATGTAGGAGAGGCAGAGGGAGAGGCGGAGGCGCTCGATTTCAGCGCTTATATTGCGCCCCCCATGTATCAGTGTTTTGCGGGAGTAATGGCGAGAACATGATGAAGATGATGATTTGGTTTAGGGTTAGGTTTAGAACCTAACATATCATACTCTCTTCTAACTATAACTATATATATCATACTAGTATCTGCATTTACACATCACATCATCCATGTTAGCAATCTTAGGGTTGGTTCGTGCGTTAATAAACATTCATTCATTGCATGCGATAGGATAATTTACGAGATGGGGTGATAAGAGAATGTTCGGTTTTCTTAACTTTTTCTGGTGGGTGTATCAGCGCTCAAATTGAGTGCTACTTACGTACTCTATAGTCTTAATTTTTTATATTTGCATTACCGTTCATCGTAAGGTTGGTAAGGATGAAGAGAAGATAACACACTATTTTAAACGTAGGATTTTAATCACAAATGGTCTCTGAAATTTACCTTTACCATCAAGATGTTCTCTGAAACTGAAAATCAATTAATGTAGTCCTTGAAAATAGGCATCGCAAATCAATGTGGTCCTTCCGTCACAATTCTGTTAAAAATTTCGTTAAGTGCTGATATGATACATAAATGAGCCGCACAAGATTTACGAGTTTTTATCATAAATAGTCCATGAAATTGACTCACACGATCAAGATGGTCCCCAAAATTGAAAATTGATGACTGTAGTTCTTAAAAATAAGTGTCGTAAATCAATATGATCATTCCGCTACAATTCTGTAAAAAAATATTGTTATGTGCTGATGTGGGTTTAATAATTAATTAAAAAAGTTGTCTAAATAGAGCTTAACCAATGCCTAAGAGAGGCTTTGGAAATAGTTTTCAACAAACAATAGACGCATCTCGATTATAACCTCATTAACCAAGGCCTAACGGTGATGTCCCAGAAGTCGTTGCCAATCAACTAAGTCGTCACCAAAGGTGATCTCAATCTAGGTTCAATTAGTGAAGGGTGTCAATGTGTGTAAAGATGAGTGTATTGAGATTTTTTTAGAGAATAGACAACGAAGGAGGTAGAAGAATGTGGACTGGGATTGGAGGTGATTGTAGGACTGGATAATCCGAAACACCATAAAAATTTTACTTCTTTTAAATTGAATAATGTAATGTTTGCCAAAGAATTTTGACATAATATATGTCACATGGATGGATGTAGAATTATGAAAAGAGACATACAACAAGGGCAGCATTAGGTGAGTGAATCAATGTCATCGGCCGCCTGGGTCCTTTTTGGTCCCATAGGCGGGTTGCCTGAGTTGTATTATTTTGGAGAGTTCGGAGCTGGTAATTGCGTAGGAAGATCCTGTCCTCTCTTAATCTCTCTTTTTTTCTATTTAAACGGTTACGATTAAGTTACGTTAACATGTTATATCGTTTTTTTTTTTATAAAAACAATAAGACGAAAAGCAATGAGAGAAGAGAAGGAAAATATACAAAAATAAGATAGAACAGAATCCTACTGATGGAGAGATTTTTCAGTGTGATTGTCACAAGAGGTGATACACCATGTGTGTTAAAAGGTTATAATTTAAAAATTAAAATTTTCTACACTTGCATAAAAATACGTGGTGTACCATCCGTATTTCTATCACAACTAAAAATTTTCCCTACTGATGATTGCCCATCCGTCAGTAGTCAGTTGGGGTAGCAAACGTACTACAATGACCAATACGACCGCTTTTTGCATTATTGGGTTGCGGGCCATATCATTGCACATGTCAACCAGTTAGGTTTGGAACCCTCCTCCGTAAACTAAGAATTTGGGATCTTCTTACATCTGATTAGAAGTGTGTCGGACTAGCATTTGAGATTGGTTGTTCTTGATAATACAAGCAAAGTCTAAGAAAAGTATCAAAATGTAGAACTTCAGCTGCGAGGTTCTTACTTTACTTGAGTTAAAGAATTTCTTGAGGATTAAAGTCGGGAGAAATTCCATAAGCTCTTGAAAATCAACCTTGCTAGTTAGATTATAAAAAGACATTTGTTAGACCAAAATATAAGAAGAAATTGATGCATGTTCTTATAGCACGCAAAAGTGTGATTTCTTCGATAAATGTCTCGAAAAGCTGATTAGTCTTGGAATGGAACCTTAAATCTTTTTTTACAGTAGAGTAAGACTAATTAGTGAGAATGAAACTTCAACTTTAATCATAGTATCAAAGTGAGTTGGTATACGTAGGAGCGTATAATGACTATACTATTCCACGTAACTTATTGTCACTTTTGCGAATTAAAAAGAAATATTCTTCTAATCATCAAGTGACCAAAAAATGTATGATCACTTATAAATTGAATATGTTTTTAATGTTTTAACCCATAATATCAAACCGACAATAAAGAAAATGAAACTTGAAGAATAAAATTTCAACTTCCTTATTGAGCCCTAATCATATAATTGAACCCTTTAACAAGAGCACTGAATCCTATCTACTTCTTTTGGCAAACATTGTGTATAGCGAAGAAGTTTTGTTTCGTAAAATTTGTTTTATCCTAGTTTTGTATGATTGTAGTAGGGATGCAAATTAAGAGCCCCCATGCATGCTGCAAATTTGACCGTCAGTTGAAGACATCAAGAACGAATTGAGAGAAAAAAACTAGGATTCCAAATCCATTAACATCAGGATCTTCCCAGAAAAGACAGGGTTATTGTTAGGGTTGTTTGTTTTGATGATTCTACATGTGTACCTCACACCTTTTTAATTACCACCCTACCCTAGGGAACCCATCTCAAGCTACCCTATTAATTGGCACCCTACCCTACGAACCTATCTCTTCCCCAAGGATTTGGATCCTCTCCTGAGCCAATGGAGAGGATCCTCCTGACCAATCATCGTGGGCCGTTAGATTTTTATCTAACGGCTACAAACATGGGGTCCCTTTAAAGTTATAATGATTGTAACCGTTAGATAAAAATCCAACGGCCCACAATGATTGGTCAGGAAGATCCTCTCCATTAGCTCAGGAGAAAATCCAAATCCCTTCCCCAAAAAGACTTATGGTACAATACTATTGAAATCCACAGAAAACGATAAAAACAATTTAAATAGAATTATCTCATTTAACTAATATCGAGGTTTTTGAGATAAAACTCTACATCTAACAGATTGTGCAGATAGTAATTACCAAGTTGGGATAGTATTGATGTTGTTAGAAGTGGATCATCGACCCGTCTATCTGATAATTCTACATGTAAGGTGAGTCCGTTGGCCATGCTCGATGATGGTAGGTTTGTTGGCCCTGCATGTAGGGTGAGTCCCCTTGGCCTCACGTGGTTGTCGATGTGTAGATCTCCATGTGTGATCCACAAAAATAAGGTCTCACGTGTGGGAGGGTGTTGAATCCCACAACGGCTAGAGGCAAAGGATAAATGCAATTTAAATAGAATTACCCCGCTCTATTTTTTAGGTTTTATTCCCCCCCCTAAACCCAACCCAACCCATGCTAAATGTGTGGGCTAAAAGCTAAAAGACAAACAAAAACCAAATTCCCCCCAGGATTTAGCCCAGAAAATGGTGTAGGCACCACCAGTGAGGCCCTACCCACATGGGCATATCTCCCATGATTTATTGAATCTAACGGTTGAGATTGAATATAATCAAATCTAACGGCTGAGATCGAATATAATCAAATCTAACAGTAAAAAAAAAATCTAAATGCCCAAATTTAAATCCAACTACTAAAATAATTTAAAATTTTATTTAACTCAAAATTCACCCAAAATTAGTGATTTTTCAATATTTATCGGAGTTTAAATATTTTTAGGTTAAAATGTTCATAAAATTAAATTATGATGGTGTACATAATTTTTTTTTAAATTACTTTAAAAGAAAAAAAATAGCCTAAATTTATTCTTTAATAATCTCGAGCTAAAAAATTTAGGCCAGAAGGGTTGGAGCAGAAAAGCTGTTTCTAGGGTAAAACCTAAATTTTCTGAGCTAAAAATTTTAGGTTTTAGCCCAAGGGTTGGAGATAGTCTAATTAACATTGAAGCCTTTAGTGGTACAACCCTAGACCTGACAGATTGTACATGTGGTAATTACCAAGTTGGGGACAGTATTAGTGTTGTTAGAAGTGAGCCCTCAGCCCGTCTCTCTGATAATTCACCGTTACTTTAGCATTATTCAATAATCATACAACATAACATGTAAGTTTTTTACGTAATACATTCACATCTGTTTTAGTGGTAATGAGAGCTTATGTTATGTTGAAGTTTATTTCCAACAATTTACATGAAATATATTCATGGTTACAATTGTATTTCGATTTAAGAATGCAACGTTATCATCATGTATAGTTTTTCACAACGTAATATTTAATTATTAAACTAGAATGCCATGTAAATTATGTTCCAACTTTATTCCGAAGCCATTTAAGCACAATCAATCAGTTAATTATTAGAATTCAACCGTAAAGGGACCAAAGAATTGACTGCGTTACAAAATTCTCTCCTTTGTGAGAGCACTTTTCTCCTCTGTGAGAGTCCCTTTACCGTGTGGGTTTGCTAGATGCCTTATGATAAACAACCACTGAATATCTATCCATCGATCAGAGTTATTGCTCACTCAACCATCAGGTCCCCTTGAAAAAATTTCAATTAGAACCCCTTTGTAGAAATTAATTCCTTCCAACCAAACCCATTTCCGCCAAATTTGTATCCAAATTTTCTCCATCATAAGGCCTTCAGCAGGGAGACCCTTTATCTCCATATTTATTCCTCTTGGTTAATGAAGTACTATTGTTTCTTATTCAACAAGCCAGTGACCGGAAATGGATTGAGGGCGTACAGATGAACCCAATAGGTTTGACAATATCCTATGTCTTTTTTGCAGATGACACACTTATCTTTTTAAAGACGGGAGAGGAAAACTGTTAACATCTAATTCAACTGATTGATGAGTATTGTTCGGCTTCGGGACAACAGTCAATAAGTCGAAGGCAAGTGTTTTTTTTTTTTTTGGGAAACATGCCTGAGGCATTGTTACAACAACTAGCTAGCATTCTTGGCATGGAAAGGGTCAGGGACCTGGGATTGTACCTGGGAGTACCGACCACATAGGGTCGATCGAAGAAATGCTGGCTCGCCTATGTTAAAGGAAGGTTAATGGGAAAAAATCAAGGGTGGAAGCAATCAACTTTCTCACAAGCGGGGCACGAAGTTCTCATAAAGGCGGTAGTGCAAGCAATTCCGGCGTACCTAATTAATATTCAAGTTTCCTACGTAGCTTTGTAATGAATTAGATGCAATGATTTCAAAATTTTGGTGGGGGCAAAAAAAGGGAGATAATCAGATTCACTAGGTATCCAGGGAAAAGTTGGGACATTCGAAAGAGGATGATAGCTTAGTCTTGATGAGCTTTGAGAAGTTCAACGATACCTTTCTGGCGAAGCAATGTTGGAAATTGATAATGGAGCTGAGCTCCATGTGGGCGGTGCTTAAAGCTCGATCATTCCTTAATTATTCTTTCCTCGATGCAAAGCGGAACGAGAAAGCTTCATAGGCTTGGTCAAGCCTTTTAGTTGAATATATTCTGTGTGGGGGAGCACACTGGTAGATTATGAGTAGTAAAGAGGTCTGGGTCTGGATTGATAGATGGTTCTCATCCATTCCCTCGGGTAGACCTTCCTTTTGGGCACAATGCAAGTTTCACAGAACCCAATGGTTAATTCTCTGATATACCCAAACAAAAGGGTTTAGGACATAGACTTCTTGAAACCATTCATGGCGGATGGGGAGTTTGATGCAATCTTAAGGTCTCACATTGAAGACCCGACGTCATGGGATACGTTGGTGTGGCCTTTTGAGAAAAATGGGACCTATTCGGTCAAATCTGGATATCATTGGGCTCAGGCAAGAAACCGACCACAAAGGAACGTTAACCCTCACATGTCAACCACCATCTAAACTCATTGTGGAATAATGTGTGGAATATGGAGGTACCACCGAAAATAAAATGCTTCATGTGGAAAACCCTACACGTGGCTATTACAACGATGGCAAATTTATTTAAAAGATGATCTTCTCCATCACCTCTATGCCCTTTTTACAATTCACATGAAGAGTCAATTGAGCACCTTTTTCTTCAATGCCCGTGGGTGGAAGTGGTTTGATTTGGGGGAAATTTGAATATAAGGATAAACTAGGTGGAAATCACAATTTGGGCAAACTGGGTGCTTGAGATCTCTGCTTCAGCCAATGGTTCGAAGAGAGTGAGGAGTAATATGTTGTCATATATTACCTTCACATGCTGGCATGCAACTTCCAGTTCAACCAACAACCAATCAACTCAAGGCAGGTAATTGCTGCTATTTCCCATTCGGCTAGATCTTTCAAAGAGGCTACATCCATACTGGTCACTAGGTCGCTGCCTATCTATCTGAGCATGGATAATATTGTCCGATGGACTCCACCGAGCTTAGGCTTTATAAAGATTAATGTGGATGCTAGTTGGATGGTAAGTATGGGTTCGGGATTAGCGGAAGTGGTGGCGCAGGATGAAGAAGAAAAGTTCTTGGCTGCTTGTAGGTAATGGCATGAAGGCTATAAGTGAAGCAATGGCTATCATGCACGGATGAAAGCTTGGGATCCATATAGGTTAGAATTCTGTAATCGTTAAGTTCGACTCCTCAGAATCAATCTCTTGCCTCCGGGACACAGCAACGATGGGTAGTTAAGAAGCATTTCCCATTCTAGTGAAGAGTAATAGATTGGGGAAGGCTTTTCAAGATTGATGTTGGTCTTGGGTTCCAAGATTGGCCAACACAGCAGTGGACTTTTTGGCATCGCGGCGATGTAGGGATGTATGTGATTATATTTGGGACAATAGACCCCCATCTTCCCTTCTTCATGTTATGTGTAATGATGGTCTTCCCTGCCCCCTATGTATTTAAATGGTAGTTTGAGGAGTGATACTTTTAGCGTTAGATGTGGCGTCATGAAATCATGTACCTCATTGCACTACTCGATTTAATAGATGTAGTTGGCTGTTTGTCTCATGGTAGGCTTCTCTGTAAATCTTTGGCATTTTTGCCCAAATAATGAAATATCATGCTCACAAAAAAAAAAAAAAAAAAAAAAAAAAAAAAAATCAGTTAATTATTAGAATTTTTTTCATGTACCAGTATGAACATTTATACCTCATATTTTAATCCGAGCCAAAAGACATTGAAATAATATCCTCTTAATTACATTTTGATAGCTAGCGTACCGACTCGTGTGCTAGCTGCAAGTGTACCCGGAACACAAGTTTATAGTATAAGTAATGCTAAAAAGATCAAATTTTTTAAAACTAAATTGCAACTGTTGGCCAATCAAGGGAAAAGAAAAACTTTTTTTCCACTTTTATAATAACATATGATCTAACGGTTTGTTTTTTTGATACACCTCTTGTTAATTTATGTTTTTTTATTTTTTCTAATTCATTTGATTTGATATTTGAAATTTAAAAAATGTGTAAGAAATAAAAATAAACGAGTGAATAATAGCACATCCGATAATGTGTAAACCCTAATATGATAGAAGAGAGAAGGGTAGGAGTAGGCGTAGGCAGGCGTGGCAGGGATCAAATTTGAAAGGGAGAAATGCCATCATGAGGAGGTAGGATGGGACCTGGCGGGGATGTGGAGGGGACTGTAGTCCGTGTTTCGCGGCACAAGGAGACGAATTTGATGGAGACTCGACCTTCTGCTCAGCTCAGAACCCCGGCTCAGATGTCAGTGATACGTCTTACGTCCATTTTCCTCCTTTTCCCGTCCCATTTTCCTCCTTTTCCTTAATTTGAATCAAACTTTTCTCAGTCTATTTATATTTTGGTTTCGTCTGAATTGGCGCTAATACAATGAGTTTATCTTTGGTCCTTGCAGTTTGTTTTCTGATTGCAATTTTATCCTTCTAGTTGAACAAATCCCGTGTTCATACGGATTACAACGTTACTCGCAGGCTCATAAACGAAATCAAAGGGGACTCCTCCGTAGTGGAGAAATTTTTACAAGTGACGGGAATACCATGACACGTGGTGTTCCCTCACACATTAGGATTTGACATCTTGAATATTTTTCAATTTTATATTTCAATAAATATAAAAAACTAAATCCTAATGTGTGAAGGAACACCACGTGTCATAGTGTTCCCGTCACTTGGAAAAATTTCTCTCCGTAGTGAGAACCATTGTTAGTTTGCTTTCGCCAATTTCGGTACAAGCGATGTATAGGCAAACGAGTGATGTAGTCCTCGAGTGAACAAAAGAATGAATTGGCAAATCAAGACAAGGCTAGGTTTAGGACTAATGAAGTGAGACTAGCGATCCCATCCTATGTCAGCTGATGCGTGTGCGTTTCGCTTCTTACATTCAACCCCCCCCCCCCCCCCCCCCCCCAAAAAATTGGATCCTCTCCTGAGCTCAAGGACGACAGGATCCTCCTGACCAAAAATCTTGAGTTCAAGGACGACAGGATCCTCCTGACCAAAAATCTTGGGCCGTTTGATGAAAATCCAACGGTTATAATTATTGTAATTTTAAAGGGACCCCTTGTTTATAACCGTTGGATTTTTATCCAACGACCCAAGTCATTTGATCAAGAAGATTCTCTCCTTGGGCTCAGGAGAGGATCCAAGTCCGCCCCCACCACTTTATTCTGTCAAATTAGGTAAAAATTCTTCAAATTTACTAAGGTACGTTTCATATTTCAAAAAACGGAAAAGAATTACCAAATAAATTTTAATATTCCAAAATATAAAAACGAAATACTGAAATGGTAGAGGTAAGGCATGCCAACACATATATGTTTCATCTCTACTATAAAGATGATATACAAATAGATGATAAGAATAATATTTTTGCGTTTGTTAACATAATGAGCCATATGAAAGAATAACAAAACTACAAGAATGAAATGGAAACAAAAAAGTTACAAGTACCAAAGTGAAAACTCAAACAAACTAGGGGGACTTGCTAGGGCAACATGTCCTTTGGTTTATTAACCGCATCTACCTCAGCTGCAGTGCTGTGGGTGGTGGTGGTGAGGATCTTTTATATAGGGGGTGACAGCGCCAGTGAGGAAAAACCCATCAGGCCACCGCTTGCCACTTCCTCCTAATAATATTACCACTGCCAATCTGCCATGCCAGCTGAGCTGCTGCAGCTACCATCTCACATTCTTTCTTTTCTAAATCTGCTTACTCAACTTATTACCATTCTCATATCTCAGATTCCCTGCCTTTAGTTTGTAGCTGACTATTTACTGATTGGGTCCTATATAAATCTTTTTCCTGTCTTTTATTATATATGGACCCTAAACCCTAATATGGTGCAACAGTCTCCTTCATTTTTATTTTTATTTTTTTCTGCTTGTTGACTTCGAATTTTGTTCAGGTGCTTGGTAAAACTTATGGTCAATGGGTAAGTAATGCACAAACAGTCCAGTATAATGGTATTTAACTCCGCACGTAAGATTTTAAGTTTGTTTCGCATATCATGTATACAAAGTGAACGAACGATTGAATGTTTGACAAAGACTTCATGATCATCGTTGTTATCATGGCATGAAACCAGTTTTGATGAGAGACAAGTATATGTACATGCAGCTGCTACAGAAAGGAAAACACTCTCATAACACAAATAAACTGCTACCGTATCGTCTTACACTAATAATACAACATAATGTATAAGTTTCTAACTTAGATCTTGATTTTTATGTTTTTAACCAAACACCAAACAATAAAAATATCTTAAGCTTTTGACATGGAATTTTTTTTTTTTTAACGCAGCACTGTATTATCAGCGCAAAAGATCACGTTACTAATGTATCTGTAACATGTAAAAACATGTAAATTGTTCTGGAGACAACCTTGAAATTAGAAAAAATAAAAGGTAAAAATATTGAAGTGACACATCAAAGGCATTAACAAACACAGACAAGACTCATAACTGTATAAAATTGAGGGAGATCGTCCCCTACAAATCTCATCCCTCTGAGCCCCTGATCCCACATCTGAATTTCCCTGAAAAGCTTAAAGATTTTTCTGTCGTGGAAATCAATGGAATAGGATCCTCTTCTAAGCAAATGCTCGGATCTTCATGACCAACCAACATGGACCGTTAAATTTTAATTCAACGGTTATAAATAAAGAGTCTTTCTAAAAGTTATAATAATTGTAACCGTTGGATCAAAATCCAACGATCCGTGTTGATTGGTCATGAAAATCTCGAACATTTGCTCAAGAGAGGATTCTATTTCGAAATCAATGAGAGAATTGCAACTGTCTCTCAGTCCACCAATGACAGTGATAGACTTTGAATATAATATTTACTATTTACTTGTTTATTTATTACAGTAAATAGTAAACTGCATTAGTATGGGGATCGGTGAGATGGAAAAAAGAAGAAAGAAGTTAAAAAATGTGAATTTGTATCATTTCCTGAGCTAATGAAGAGAATCATTTTGATCCATCATCGTGGATCGTTGGATTTTTATCTAACAGCTACAAATAAGAGGGTCTCTTTAAAATTATAATAATTGTAGCTATTAAATAAAAATCCAACGATCCATCAAGAAAATCCTCTCTATTAGCTCAGGAGAGGATCCAAATCCAAAAAATGGGAGTCCATTTAACCTCAGCTGGGTGTATGTCTGACCATTCTCTCTTTCGGTTCAGGTTTTCACCAACTTTGGTTCGGTGAAAAGGAAACATCTTCAGATCCCTTTCTACAAATTCCCCCCTCTTTCTTTATTTAAAAACCTACCATGATTTTTACTTGTACAAAAATACACATCAGTTGGTGGGTTTGTCCCTCTAAACCGATATTGTTTTCAACTTATTGCATCCAGATTCAAAACGTCTTCATTTTCTTTCATTTAGCTTGTAGTAGTAATATTGATTTGTAATAAAACTAGAAACTTGCCCAAAAATGCACACTGAAAAAATACATTGACGATTTTACAGTGATGTTGGCATCAAATCATGAACGATGAGGGGCTATGTTTGTGTTTTTCTTAAAAACTAAAGCCCACGATTGATGGGCCTAACAGAATTTGTCATTTTATGTTGGAAAGCCCAAATCCATATTGGTGGTAAATTGTTACACCAAATGGGCTAATTTTCTCAGGCCCAAATTTTGATGCTCGTTTTGTAAAGGAACTTTTTTTTATTTTACATACTATGGTATTAATGAGTTAAATTGTTAACTCTTAGAGAGGAAGATCGGTGTGGATTGAACCCTCATTAAAGTGTATAGCATGATTGCTTTCCGCTACTGTGGTAAAGCGTCATCTGTGTTGATGAAATTGTATACACTAATATATTTAGCTGACGAAGATTCTATGCACAACCTTCAACTTTCCCATTAACTAAAACTCAAAAAGGAAATGGTAGTTACACAAAAATCCATTGTGACACGAACTAAGGAACTAGGAACTTGGACAAGGGATTTGGGCCTTTGAAGAACTTACAAATTCCGAAAGACTCAAATATCTAGTTTTACAACTTGAATGCAGGAATTTTATAAATGACACGGATTTTTTTTATAGGGAACTTAAGGAGGCGCCAATCCACTTTATTAGTTCCACCTAGAGAGATGGACCTAAAACAATTCTCTCGCATCTCCTTCGCTTTCTTTTATGACGTATCAATAAAATTTTACTGGTTAATTTTCATGTATTGCATAATTTGATATATAAGTACACACAGTCTTTGTTCTCCAAGGAAACAAAAAAGGACACAAAGAAATATCCTTCCTGATAAAGAACTCTAATATTTACACAATGTTTACATTCCTATTTCCCTAAAAAGTACTCACGCCAATACTCCCACTCAAGTTGGAGCATAAATGTCACACATGCTCAACTTGATAAGTGAGCTACCAAAAACCCTACTACACACAGCATGAGTGAGAATATATGCAAGTTGTTCTTCCGAGTTCATAAACAGTATTGACACAATATTCTTCTCCAGCTTTTCCTTAACCAAGTGTCGATCAACCCCCACATGCTTCGTTCTATCATGCTGTATCGGATTCTCTATGATCTTTCTTGCCGACTTATTGTCACAGTACAAATTCGTTGCCTCTTTTTGTTTGAAACCAAGACCCTAAAGCAACTTACGCAACCAAAGGACTTCACACACTCCATGCGCCATGCCTCTAAACTTGGCCTCCGCAGAAGACCTAGACACCACCTTTTGTTTCTTACTACTCCAAGTAACTAAATTTCCTCCAACGAACGTAAAGTATCCGGATGAGGAATGCCTATCAATCACATCACCTGCCCAATCAGCATCAGTAAACCCCTCAATTCTTAGATGACCGTGATTCTTATACAAAATTCCCTTCCCTATAACAGACTTTAAATATGCTAAAATTCGCATAACCACAGCCATATGATCCACACTCGGTGAGTGCATAAATTGACTCACCACACTCACTGCATAGGCTATATATGGACGAGTGTGAGATAAATAAATTAGTCTCCCCACCAATCTCTAATATCTGCCCTTATCCACTGGTTTTTTATCTGGATAAATTCCCAAGTGATGTTTCTCCACAATAGGAGTATCCACAAGCTAACACCCATGCATACATGTTTCCTTTAACAAATCTAGAACATATTTACGTTGAGACAAGGAAATACCTTTAGATGAACGATCAACCTCAACCCCAAGAAAATATTTTAAATCACCTAAATTCTTCATCTCAAACTCAGCAGCAAGGTTTTTTTTTTTTTTTTTTTTTTTTTTTTTTCCAGTTTGACAATCTCATATGAATCATCACCTGTTATTATCATATCATCCACGTAAATAATTAAGGCTATTACTTGTATCGTATTCATCTTGGCCACCGGAGAAAAAGTTTGCTAATAATCAACACCATATGTTTGAGTATATCTTTTTGCTACCAACCTCGCTTTGTACCTGTCCAGTGATCCATCAACCTTGTATTTAATTGTATAAACCCATTGGCACCCAACTGGCTTTTTCCCTTTCGGCAGTTCCATTACTTCCCATGTATTATTTTTCTATAGTGCCATCATCTCTTCATCCATTGCTTCAACCCATTTTTTATTCTTCAAAGCATCCTCCACCTGCTGTGGAACTGCTTCCTCTTCGGCAGAAGTTGGCTGAATGCCAGCACATTCTTCATCAACAGACAGCTGTTGAACTTGCAACAATCTCGACAAATGGTTGCCGAATACATGCAGCATTTTTTGTGGGAATGAATCGCGGCTCTGGTGCACCGGTTTGTCATGGTTTACTCCCCCTGAAGCGATTATCACGTCATCCTGGACATCCAACCACCTAAAATCACCATTAAGATCACAAATACTAGCATTCTCCCCCTTATGATCTGAAGGTGATGATACCGGAGTATAAAAATACTTCGATTCATAAAAGGTATCATTCATTGTCACGTACATATGTCGAGTTTCATGGTGGTATCATTTATAACCTTTTTGTTAGGATGCAAATCCAATGAAGACACACCGAATAGCACATGGATCCAATTTACTACGATGAGTCTTGTGAATATGAACATACGCTACATATCCAGACACATGAGGAGTTAGGATATTGGTGGATATTACGAGAACATGTTCTATCAATACTTGAAGAGGTGTACGGAAGTCCACAAACCGAGATGGCATACGGTTAATCACATACACGACATAGGTAACGGCTTCAGGCCAAAAACATTTAGGCACAGATGCACCAATAGGTAAGGCACGAGCAGTTTCCAAGATATGACGATTCTTTCTCTCATCACCCTATTTTGTTGCGGAGTATGCAGACAAGTAGTTTGATGAATAATTCCACGATTTTGTAGAAACCAGGATAACTCAGAATTTATGTACTCTCCACCATTGTCAGAACGCAAAACTTTAATATCAAAGGAATACTGAGTTTTAATCATCTGTTGAAACAGACGAAACACATCACAAGCCTCACTTTTATTTTTCAAGACATACAACCACATCGTACGAGTGCAATCATCCACAAAAGTAACAAACCACCTAATTCCCGAAATAGTACTAACAGGGGAAGGCCCCCACACATTAGAGTGTACTAGCGCCAAGTATCTAAAAACCGCTAGGCGCTAGTCAGGCGGCGGGTAAGGGCCTAGTGCTTAGGCAGCTAGATGGGCCTAGCGCTTAGGCAGCTATATATGATATATATATATATATATATATATCATATAAATTAGTTAAATTTACTATATAATAGATAAATAAACATTGAGTAATACATTATTTTTGAAAAATATATACATATATAATGCAAGAGTATATATAGTCTGGTCTTAAAAAAGAAAAAAATAATATAATATTATATTATAAGAATATAATGTAGTGCTGTTTTAAAATAGAACAAATAATAAAATATTATTTGAATAATTTGTATAATATATTTATTAGTGGACAGTGGGTAATTATTGTTTATGTTTTTCTATTATGAGGTTGGTGGACTTTCACACAAAACTAAGCATTTTTTCCACTTTCCCAATTTTCCTACTGCCTAATCTTTATCTGTTGCCATGACCTCTCCATTTCTAACTTTATAACCCTCTATCTTATTCTCTCATGAGAACCAACAAATCAAAACAACTCCCTTTAACCCTCCATATCTCCTCCGCACATCTCTCTCTATCACTCATTCTAAGCCACCACGACAATTCTCCGTTTTCATTCACAAAAGTTCTGGATTTGCACTGATAAAGTCTGAGATGCAGCATTGCGCGAGATAGCTAGAGTTTATGGGTTTGCAATTTGCACAAATGCAAAGCGAAAAGACAAGGAACGCCTAACATGCCGCCTAGGGCCGCTTAGGGGCCGTTTGGTAAGCAGACAGGACGGAATGGGACTAGACGGGACAGGACGGGACGGAATAGTGGTTCCATGTGATGTTTGCTATGCGCAGGACAAAACAAGAGAGTTGTTCCGTTTTGCATTTGGTAAGCGCAGGACGGAACAGAACCAAAACATTAAAATGACTAACTTACCCTTGTTCCGTCTGTTGTTTGGTACAATGTTTGGGACGGGACAGAACTTTTTTTTCTTCTTCTTCTTCTTGCTGCTGCTTATCTATGATATATTTTGTACACTATACTTGGATGTGTTCATATTTCGTACCTTGTATAAGAAAAAACAAGAGACATGTATTTGTACTTTGTTGCTCATATAATTAATTTAGTGGGATAATACGTCAATTAATTTTATGTGATTTAAAAAAATAATAGGGTGAGAGCATGCCATTGGCTTGGCACTTGGTATATGGCAGTGTAGCCACAATATGTATATGGTTATGTATATGTGATGAATTACATATGAAGAGGTTGGTGTGGTAGAACAACCGTTGATTTAATGGCTATGTTGGAATCTTTGACACAATCTGCTTTCATCTATTCGTCATCACATTGAAATGCAAATTGTGTCAAACAATATGTATATTATAAGTTGAGCTGTGAGACAATTGGATGTCTATGGCACTGATTGTCATGCAAGGATGAAAAATATATAAGTTTAATGATATTATCTTGCTAAAGCAATAAACATGAAATATCCAGAACTTAAACATAAAATCCTAAATTAAACATTCATCCTGACTTCAGGAAAGAAAAAAAAAAAAAAAAAAAAAAAAGAAGGATAATGTCTTGCTAAACCCTAGAAGTTGATGTAGTTCATATCATACTAAACCCCCTAATGCTCAGATGCCATCCATATACATTTTAATGAAATCTTCCTTGTGAGAGTCATCCAGGGTACACCAAATACTCATCATATCAGTTTCTTTCACTAATTTCATTGAAATTCTCAACACCTGATTATATGGGAGACCCATGGCCTGAAGCTGAGAAGGTAACCTAGCTTTCGCTTCTTTCAAAGTAAAACTTTCACCTAAATTCTTCATTTCAGTAGCTGCTTTATCCCAACCTTCACGGATAACAGCTACAATATTTGCATCAGCATCATTCGTATTCCTCTTCCTCTTCCTAATAGGTTGAGATGCACTGGATGTACCAATAGAAGGAGATGGGGTAAGTGAAGTCGGAGGCATCTCGAATGTCTCATCGCCATCCTCATTTTCCGATCCCATGTTTTCGATTGCATCTGCTGCTGATTAAGCCATACTACCCATGGCTCGGTCTCTCCCAAACACCGTACACAAGCGTGGATACAACGGAAATGGCTTATTTGGTTTGTAAGATGCATTAGGATGTTTCTACAATAAGAACCCAAAGAAATTAAAGTTAGGACTTTTAAAGCAACTAATTGAAAAATAATAAGAAACAAAATGTACCTTCACCCACAGCTGAAGTACATCGTCATTATCCACAACAACACATTTTTTTTCGTCATCCCAAACAAATCCAGAGGTATTCATCATGTCATATGTAGAGGAATACTTTTCTTTTATATGCTTCAGCTTGTTTTGTATATGTTTTGGCTTTATACTAATGCCTGAAATCATCTCCCTCATCTTGGTGACAACCATTACAAATGTACCAGCCTTAAAACTGCCGGTCTCACACCTAACACCATCAACTACCATCTCCTCGTGGATGGTAAGCAGTACATCCTCATCATGATCATTCCAATTACGTGAGGTGGCCATATAATCTATCAAAGAAGCCATAATATTCCATATGTAAAACAAAGAAACATATTGTTAGTGGAGCAAACATGATGCAATTAAGTTAATATCTGCCTACAGCTTTTTACAAAGCTAAATTACTTCTTAGTGGAAAAGGTAATCTAGTGAACAATATATATGATCAATTAAAAAGCAAATCCAGTGAACAATATATATGTTTTTTTTTTCACTGTTGTTTTGGGCAGTATTGCAACTCTTTGGTTTTCATATGCAACATCAATATTAGCTAGTAAGACAACTTACGACAATTAAGAAGGGACTAAAATGAAGAAATGAAAAGGCCATTGTAACCAGCGTTTTTTTGTCTTTTATATTCATATGCTTGATTCTACAATATGAAGAAATGAAAAGGCCATTGCAATTAGTTTGCTACAAGTTATTTTGCTAAATGTTTATTCTCTATCTTTTACTTTATTGTTAGTATTTTCTTTTTACTGATAATTTGAGCAATAAAAAACAAACATCTCAATAGTCTTCAAACAATTACAGCAATCATCTCAGTAAAATGTCATCAAACAATAAAAGACAATTACAACAACTACCATGTCAACCAATTTTCAAGCCCTCTTTCCTCTCCACTCATCATATATTTCTCTTGCAAGATCATCCCTTCATTGAGTCCATGTCTGGCTTGACTTAATAGTTTCAATGTAGGCTAATACTTCTAGTAAATCTTTCCTTATAAACAATTCATCAAATGCAAGCCTTGCATTTTCCTCAGGATCAACCGCCATATACATTCTGATAAAATTATGAAGTAAACTACATGCAGTGATTATTCGTCCTTGAATCTTGATTGGATAGTAGGAAGGACTTCGCAAGATAGCACAACATCTTTTGAGGAGGCCAAAACAGCTCTCAATGACATTCCTAACACGTGAGTGTTTCATATTAAAATATTCTTCATGATTCCTAGGTGCACATGAATTGTCTTCCCACTCTTGCAAATGGTATCTAGTGCCTCTATACGGTGCCAGAAAACCCTCACCATTTGTATATCCGGAATCAACCAAATAGTATGTACCTATATTATTTGATAATAAATTTTAGTTGTTGGCCAACAAAGGTAAGGAAGAATACTAGGTACTTGTCTATCTTACTGGTTGGGACCTTGAGGCCATTAGCTCTAGTAACAGCGTCACCAAGAACTCTCGAATCAGTAGCTGATCCCTCCTAACCGGATAACACATATACGAATTTGATGTCATGTGTACATACACCTAACACATTAGTTGCTATATGACCTTTCCTTGTTCTATATCTTGGTCTATCAACCTCAGGCACAATGACTCTATGTATGTTCCATCTAGCGCTCCTAAGCAACCCCAGACAAAAGAAAAACTTAGATTAATTACCAACTACAAATAATTTTGTTATTAATGATTTTATATGATGCTTACCTTAAAGCATTTTCATCTCGATTCCGTGCAATCCTCTGGGATAGGGGTTGGTTTTGCAAACAACAAGTCTTGCAAATTGAGCAACGCACACAATACTCTACGGATATACCGACTAATAGTTTCACCAGACCTAAAGAATCTAACTTGCATTGACCTATTTTTATTGTGGTGGGCTAATATGTTAACAAAAGTAGCTACTTGCTCCTCTATTGTAACATGACTATAAATGGTAAAACACATGAATGAATGGAGCATCAACATAAGTAGGATTCAATTACAAGCGTATGATTAAATGGTAAAACAAAGTGGAGCTTCATATCCTAATTGCAATTCTTAAAGTGCAGCATCAACTTTGTCATGCATTGAAAATCTGAGTGCAGCATCAGTAGGTGCATCATCAGTATTAGCTTGTAATGTAATTAATGAAGTTTCTAATTTGTTATTACCTAAAAATTAAGTTAATTAACATCTATAGTTAAATCACTGTCAGAACAAGCAAACAAATTAGAAGTCACAAAGATGCTTGGATTTCACATATGGATGGGGTTACAAATTGTAAAATTTTGCTAAATTATCTTTGAGCAGTTTCTTTGCCATTCAAGATCGTGTTATGTTTGTGTTGGTCTCTCTAAAATTTCTTCATTAAACATGTTATAAAGAAAATGGATGAAGATGAAACAAAGTCTCATCTTTCTTTGCATTCTACAATTGCTCATGATAAATTAAGAATTGGATATATCCATGAAATTTCCAAGTTGGAGCTAACCTTGCCCTTTATTGCTAACAAGTAGTACCTGCATTTTTACCCCTTTAATATGTTCATGCATTTATGATGCAGATCGGAGTACACTATGATGGAAAGTTTTATGAATTTGTAAGCAATTATTTATTTACAAATTCGAAAACGATTTATTCACTTAAGTTCCTAATCAGAATAACATAAACATTCACCTTAATAAAGAACTTGGAAAATGGTATGAACCTCTAACTGTTTACATCTTCCCATCTTGTGTAAAAATAAACACCACATATGGGTTCTTCCACTGGATGATATCCATTTTTAGACCTACCACTTCACCCAACAGATGGGTTCCTCCACTTTAAATTACAATTAAACTTACTATTTTGTATCTTCATCTCCTACTTCGTGTTCTCTCTTTCTCATGACAAACCAAAAGCACAAACTTCCTAGAATTGGAGTCATTTCACTCCTCCTTGAAACAATTTTTAATTTTTCTGTCGCTGCAGTAGAGCAACCTCCCTTATCAAAAAACCTCAAATAAATAAAAATAAAAATAAAAAAATAGTACAAAAGACCCCAACCATTTTCTTTTCCACCCCTGCTCTCCTGTTTCTCTCTCCCCCCATGAAACTCTAGTTTTTTCCCCTTCCTAGAAATCAAAAACTTATAAGCCAAGCAATTATACTCAACAATCATATACATTGGTGAGGGGAATCAAAATCGAGCACTACGATTCTTTGTTCAATTAAAATAGTCACTGTGTTTTTTGTTTAACATTTAGAAGGTCAATGTACAGAAAACTAGATATAAAATGACTATATTTTGAGCAGCAATGAACCAACAAAGGAAAATCCAACAGAGAACCTAATCCAACAGAGGAAAATCCAAAACATGTAACCCAATCCAATCCAACAAAACCCAAAGACATCATATTTATAGATTTCAGCACATAAAAATCGAAACTTGAACATTGAAAAAATGAATCCAGATAGAGAGATACCTCTGAATGCAGTACTGCTCAATAAGGGGAGTGGAAGGAGATAAACAGAGGCAGATCTTTGGTTGCAGATGCAGTATTAGGAAGATCGAAGCATTACAAAATACAAAGAAATCAAAATAAGCAAATCAGAAAAGAATACAAAGAAATTGAAGCACTACAAAATACAAAGAAATTCAACAAAATTAGGAACTGGGTGTTAATGAAATCGAAACAAGCAAATCAGAAAAGAATAATAATGCCACTTCAAATTTACATCAAAATTAATTAAAGTTAAGATTGGAGATTTTGTAAGAGTATGGGGTTTAATTTCAACAGTTGTTGCGTATGGGGTTTAGTTTCAATCAGTCTAAGTGGGTAGGGTTTCCGACTGCAAGCCTCCAAAAGGTGGTATGAGGACTGAAAGCTACGTATATACTCAAAGCAATAGCAAACACCAAATCAAGAGAGAAACAAAAAGTACTACAAAATACAAGGAAAGAGAAACTGAGAGGCTACACAATCACAATCAGATCGAACCTGGAACGGAGATGCAGAGTTGAAGTTCACGGATAAGAGGATAAGGAGGAAGGTTGTGAAGGGGAGATGCAGGCATGAAGAAGTTCACAACGGCAGAGAAGAGAAGATGATAGTTAGGGTTTGTTGTATGATTTAGATGGTGTAAACATTGAAAAAGCTAAGGGGTATTTTTGTCTTAAGATTTTATGATTTTTGTGTTCCACGGGACGGAACGACCAGTTCCAGGGGGGAGGTGGAACGAAAATTTAACCCATTTTCATTCCGTGGGATAGCGCGTTCCACATAATTTAGCGCACCAAACATGGGACGAAATGCTTCCATCCCACTCCGTTCCGTCCCATCCTACGTACCAAACATGCCCTTAGCGCTGCCTAGTCAACCGCCTAGACCCTCTCCAATTTATTGAACGTTTTGCCCAAAATTGCCACGGAAGCCCACCACCCAGTGCCTAGGCCGATTTTTAGAACACTGACTAGCGCAAATGGAGAAGATATTCTATTCATAATTGGAGGGAATGAAGCATGATGACTTTTGGCTAAAATACTTACTTCACATTTCAATTCTGAGTCTTCAATACCACTAAAAAAATCAAGTAATATATGTTTGAAATAACCAAACGATGCATGCCCCAAACGACGATGCAATAACAATGCCTTCTGTAGATTACTATTGCGTGACTCATTAACCAAATTAGCTCTTCCAGGAACCACGTCATCCACATAATACAACCCATCTCTCTTAGTGCCACGCCCAATGATCTCCTTCGTATGAATATCTTGAAGCAAGCAAAATGAAGGATACATTAATACAACACAATCCAATTATTCAGTGACTTGAGGTACATGCAATAAGTGATAGGACAATGATAGAACCAATAAACAATTATGTAAAGGAAGATAGGGTGTAAGAGACACTGTTCCCGCTCTAACAATAGCAGTAGTAGTACCATTGGCAGTTGCCACACACTTTCTATATGGATCTTTCATGGACATGGACTGAAACAAAGTTCTGTCATACGTCATATGATTCGTTGCATTGGAATCTAAAATCCAACCTGTATTGGTCATTGTAATAACAAGCAAAATGCAAATCACAGGTACACGGTAATCAGAGCACCTCACCAATTACGGAACCATAAGCAGCAGCCTTTTCCTTTTCCTTTTTCTTTTTTTTCCTTTTTTTTATGACTGTAGCAGCGACAACCCACATATACAAATTGTGAAATCCCATCCCTAAATTTCATTGTTATCATCTACGTATTTGTATTATTGAGATTTTATATTACTTTTCGGGAATTTATATTAATTTATTTGAATTTTGATTTTAAGAAGACTAGTTACGAAGAGTGAAGTTTGGAAATTAATTATTTAAAATTCGTAGACCGTTCAAGGTCACATTTTATATTTACGAATAGAGCTCGATCTCACGAACGCATATGCGTAAACCGTTCGTAAAACGGAGCTATAAAGAAGGAGTTATTAACGTTTAAAGTTGAGGACATTTTGACAATTTAACCTTCACTCTAGAAGGCTCCAGATTTTCTGGAGCAATCTAATTAAGCCACGTGGACATTTTGGACGGTTGTGATGATGAGTGGAGGAAAGAAAGGAGAGAAATGACGACCAATAAGGGGAAGAACAAGGAGGGAAATGAGAGAAAAAAAGGGGGGGGCCGGAATGGGTGTTTTTCCCGACCCGACCTGGCAGCAAGCAAAACCGAAGCCAATTGCGGCGTTTCACAGTGAATCACCGCTATCCGTCACTTTGGAACAACTCCCTAGCCTTCCTTCTTTCGTCTCCATCCAAAAACAACTATGATTAGGCTGATTTTCGGGAGGAACAGAACCCATTGGTTCCGTGGGTGTTCCGGCAAGATACACCGATTCTAAAGGTCTCGATCACCACCAAACTACTCCTCTAGTGGCCAGGAACAAAGCCCAAACAACTTGGGGACGTCGGAGTTCGTTTTGAGGTCGAATCCAGAACACCCATTTATAGGGTTTCCGGCAGTTCGGCCAAAGTGGACTTGGCCACAGGTATAAAACTTGTTCTACTCTTTGTGATCTTCATTTTTGTGAAATTTGAAATTTTTTGGAAATAGTTGAATTTTCTAGCAACTCAGGACGGGCCGGCTGCCACGTGCGGGACGCGTGGGCCGAGACCCTACCTGCCATTTCTAGGGTAATTTGGATACCTTAATTTCATATGTGATGTTCGATTGACGAAATCTCGTCGTATGACTATAGTTTTGATAAACATCGCCACTTGGACATTATATGAATTGATGATTCGACCGTTAGATCGTCACCAAATTTTCATATGTAATGGTACGCAATATTTGAGGACAATAGGAACTCACGGATTGGGAATCCAATGTACGGATCTTCCCGAATTGGATTTCTTCGTTTGTAAAATCAAATGTTGACCGCCACTTGAATTTGAAATTGGCGGAGATCCAGCCGTTGGATCGTAATGAAATTTTAGTAGTTGTTCTAGAAGCATAATAGGGATGATGAGAAGTTACAGATCATAAATCGGATAGGCGGATCTCCCAGTTTAGATTTCTAGGGTTGTGGACCCTATCCTCCATCTTGATCGACGGTTGACTTTTTAGTCAACTAAACTGAGTTTCTAGCTTGTCATTTATCTTAGAGTGTTGTTGGAATTTCATGGAGCTTAACGGGCTCATTGTGATGACGTGTGTCTCGATTTATGTATTAATGGCACCACATTGAGTTATACTTGTTTATTAAATGTGATTTTTGTTGAATTGTTTTTTTTTTTTTAGCCATCTATCTATATTTATTAACTGTGATTTAACTGTAGCTCGGAAACGTTTATGGAATGTGGGTTGATTGATTGATTGATTGATTAAACGGAATATGTTATAGGTCGAGTTGTATTGAAAGATGAACTACTAATGGTTTGATCCCTCAAGAGGGTATGTAGGCAGTCTAACGAGAAGTTAGATGCAGCCATAAAATAAATGAGATTAAACCTTAGTGGAAAATCGTCACCTGAGAATTGTTAGAATGGTTATTAGCATAGAGGGTAACTATGACATTTTTAGCCTACCACTAAATGTTATTTTCCGTACTAAAATTTTCAGGTCGAGGCTTTACAAATGGTATCAGAGCAAATGATCCTACCTTACAATGTGAAATATTATATTTGGTTGTGGATGTGAATTGTGAATTGCATTGATATTGCACTATTTCATAAGTTCTTTGACTAGTGATGAATTTATGTGAAATGTTTATACTGTGAATCACTATGAAGTGAATTGAATTGAGTAGGAGTAGAAAATTTTAAAATGTCATATTTCATGTATAGCTTTAAGAATGAGCTTTTGATTTAAAGTTTCAGATTAATCTTGAATTTGGTTGATATTGATATGCATTATGAAAATGTTGAACGTTAAGATGATTGTGAAATTGTAACAAGTAGATGTAAAAGTCGTATTATACCTGTGCAATTGAGAAATATTGAATTGGGCGAAAAAGGCGTGGATGTGAAATGGGGCGAAAAAGGCCCGTGGATGTTGAATTCGGCGGAAAAGGCTCGTGGATGTGAAATTGGAAGGAAAAGGCCCGTAGATGTGAAATTAGGCGGGAAAAAAAGGCCCGTAGATGTTGAATTAGGCATAAAAGGCCTGTGGATGTCGATTTGGGCGTGATGGCCCGTGGAATGAGAGGAATGTTTGATTGGGCAAAATGGCCCGTGAATGTTGATTGGGCGAAATGACCCGTGAAATGTGGAGAAATAATTGAATGGGCACAAAGACCCAGTGTTTCCGGGACAAAAGCTTCATGTGTGGGCTGTGAGAATGAGTTATCAATGTGATGTATATCAACCAAGTATATTACGATATTTTCCAGTTGCTAGTCACTTATTGGGATAAAAGAAAAAGATGTTGAAATCGTTATTTTGCCAATGATATTTATGGCTGAAAATTTTAATATTTACGAAAATTAAGATGAAATTTATCAAAAGGAAAGGAAATCATAAATCGAAGTTATGAATTGTTCATTATATTTGGAATGGTGGAAAAACCATGGAGATTTATTCATTTATTGAATTATTGGTGGGCATGAATAATAGAATGAGAATTTGAGTTTTTAAAATTCCTCATTTTTTTAATATAGTGATTGTGATTAGAAGTTCCAATGATTTTCATTGGGATTTCTAACTTTTGGATTGCCAATTCTGTTGGTTTAACTTGAAATTGTAATATTTATTTAGCCACTGATGATAATGGCTTGAAATTTTGATATTTATTTGGTTGATGATGGCTATGATGGGAATATATGATAATTGTTTTGCCAAAAATGAATATGGCAAAAAAAAAAAAAAATTGTGATGTTTGGTATCGCCAGTAAGTGTGGCTAGAAATTTTGAGGAAAAATCATGGTAAGGGCTGTGTATAGCCAATGATGGTAAATGATTTACCAATGATTGTGGTTATTATGCTAGTATTTATCTAGCCAATAGTAGATGTGGTTTGATAATTTGGTATTTATTTAGCCAATGAGGGTTGTGGCTTGATTTTTGATAATTATCTTGCCAATGTGTATGGATAGAATTTCTGATATTTATTCTACCAATAAATGTTGTTGGGAATCTGAGTATATGAGTGAGAATCACGATGATTTATCCATTTATTTTGAGCTTAATAAACTCGTAGACTGAGGTTATGATTTTATTCACTATAAATAGAAAGATGGGGAAAGTTTGTAATTACAAATTTGGTTGGTTTGGATTGATTAATTCTTCTTAGTAGTGGCATTCTTTGTGCTTGTACAAAGATTGGTGTTGAGATCGTGTTGAGACAGTGATAATTGTATTTTTGAATTGTGGTTCAATGTTGTCGAGCTTGATGTTAGCTAAATTCGAGTATAATTGAAAAGTGAATGCCGTTTGGGCATTGCTATCCGTGTGAGTTGTGGCATTAGTGGATATGGAATTGATATAGAAATTTCGAGGACGAGATTTTTTTTAGGGGGTAGAATGTGAAATCCCGTTCTTGGATTTCACTGTTATCATCTACGTATTTGTATTATTGAGATTTTATATTACTTTTTTGGAATTTGTATTAATTTATTTGAATTTCGACTTTAAGTATACTAGTTACAAAGAGTGAAGTTTGGAAATTAATTATTTAAAATTCGTAGACTGTTCGAGGTCACAATTTATATTTACGAATAGAGCTCGATCTCACGAACGCTTAGGCGTAAATTGTTCCTGAAACAGAGCTATAAAGAAGGAGTTATTAACGTTTAAATTTAAGGACATTTTGGCAATTTAACCTTCACTCTAGAAGGCTCCAGATTTTCTGAAGCAATCTAATTAAGCCACGTGGACATTTTGGACAATTGTGATGATGAGTGGAGGAGAGAAAGGAGAGAAATGACGGCCAATCAGGGGGAGAACAAGGAGGGAAATGAGAGAAGAAGAAGAAAAAGGGGGGGAACGGGTGTTTTTCCCAACCCGACCCGACAACAAATAAAACCGACGCCAATTGCGGCTTTTCACAATGAATCACCACCATCCATCACTTGGGAACAACTCCCTAGCCTTCCCTCTTTCGTCTCCACCCAAAAACCACTATGATGAGGCTGATTTTAGGGAGGAACGGAACCCATTGGTTCCGTGGGTGTTCCGGCGAGATACACCAATTCCAAAAGACTCGACCACCACTACCACCACCAAACTACTCGTCTAGTGGCCAGGAATAAAGCCCAAACAATTTTGGGGACGTCGGAGTTCGTTTGAGGTCGAATCGATAACACCCATTTATAGGGTTTCCAATGGGTTCGAGGGAAATTGGAGTTTTTTCCAACCAAATTGGACTTAGCCATATGTATAAAACTTGTTCTACTCTTTGTGATCTTCATTTCTATGAAATTTGGAAATTTTTTGAAATAGTTGAATTTTCCAACAACTCGGAGTGGCCAGCTGTTGCGTGTGGTGGTGCGTGGGTCGAGACCCCACCTACCCTTTCTAGACTAATTTGGATACCCTAAATTCATATGTGACATCTTGTCGTATGACTATAGTTTTGATAAAGACTGTCACTTGGACATTATATGAATCGACGATCCGACAGTTGGATCGTCATCAAACTTTCATACGTAATGGTACGTAATATTTAAGGACAATAGAAACTTACGGATCAGGAATCCGACGTACGGATCTTCCCGAATTGGATTTCTTAGTTTGTAAAATCAAACGTTGATCGCCACTTAAATTTGAAATTGACAAAGATCCAGCCGTTGGATCATAATGAAATTTTAGTATGTTGTTCTAGAAGCATAATGGGGATGTTGAGAAGTTACAGATCATAAATTAGATAGGTGGATCTTCCGGTTTAGATTTCTAGGGTTGTGGACCCTATCCTCGATCTTGATCGACAGGTTTCTAGCTTGCCGTTTATCTTAGAGTGTTGTTGGATTTCATGGAGCTTAATGGGCTCATTGTGATGATGTGTGTCTCGATTTATCTATTAATGGCACCACATTGAGTTATACTTGTTTATTAAATGTGATTTCTGTTAAATTATTATTATTTTTTTTTTTAGCCATCGATATTTATGAACTGTGATTTGACTATAGCTTAGAAACATTTATGGAATGTTGGTTGATTGATTGATTGATTGATTGAGGTATGATATGAATGTGTTATAGGTCGAGTTGTATTGAAAGGTGCACTACGAATGGCTTGATCCCTCAAAAAGGTACGTAGGCAGTCTAACGAGAAGTTAGATGCAACCATAAAATAAACGAGATTAAATCTTAATGGAAAATTGTCACCTAAGAATTGTTAGAATGGTTATTAGCATAGAGGGTGACTATGACATTTTTAGCCTACCACTAAATGTTATTTTCCGTAATAAGGCGTTACACAAATAGCAATACACGACACTTGTAGAACAGCAATTGTAGTCAACTTTTGTGATAATCAGTAGCAACAATGGTAGGTAATACACACGGCACATCAAAACTAACTCCACCGAAAGAGAGTGGCAGCAACAATTGGAGGAGGATTCTCTACCCTTCTATTCTCATCCCCTTCCATGCCCTCCTCTCACACATTGTTTTTTGTCTTATTATCTCTATAAAAAAAAATCAATATAAGATGTTGACGTGGCTTAACCATGATCGTTCAAATGGGAGGGTATTGAGAGATTAGGAGGGTAGAGAATCTTCTTCCGCAGCAATTAGCAGTCCAAAAAATTACATAGTTTTCCACGGTTCACAGCCAGAAAACAAAAAAAACCTGAGAACACTGCAATCTACAATACTCATGTCCGAAAGCAAATCTCATATTAGGGGTGGGCACTTAGAACCGAAAATCGAAACCGAAACACGAACCAAATCGAACAGCACTGAACGGTTTGGTTTTGCGGTTTTGAAACCAAACCGTAACATAGAAAACGGTTTGGTTTCAGTTTTGACTTTTGAAAACCGTACCGAAACCGAACCGCACCGCAAATATTAATAAACATTTAATTAAAAGTCCATATTATATTTCATGTTTTAATTGGTTGTTTATTAGAATCCAAACACTTAGTATGGACTCAACCATACTAGAATATCATCATTCATTACTTTCTTTCGTTCGTTAACTTGAAGGACCTTTGTTATTTTATACCATCACACACACACACACATATATGTACAAGGGTCGACTAATCTTGTTATCAAGAGTCGAACAATGATCTAATGAAGTCCACTCATTTGAAGCATGATATCACATATTCTAGTATGAAAGTTTTGCTCACGTTTAATGAATTAAAAGTTATTCAACTTGTTTTATGTTAAACCTTGTACGAGACACCCTTTTGTTGAACAAACATATTTTAACATCACAACTGCATGCAACATGCTAATTATTTACATAATAAATGTCTTTTTCCTATTGCTACTAGGAAATGCTTATTAATATGTTAAATTGCAAATTGTACATTTTTTCTTAAAAACCAAACCGAAAATTTAGAAACCGCACCAAACCGAACCAAACGGTTTGGTTTCATTTTAGTTTTGGCTTCAAAACCACACCGAACCGAACCGCAAAAAATTTCAATTTCTGTTTCACTCAAAACCGCACCGAACCAAATTGTGCCGACCCCTATCTCATATGCAAAAAGAAAACCACCCATATGCTGCATTGCATATAGCAGTAAACCACACACCACCTTACAAAACCATACGATGCAATCCAACAGGACCAGCAATACCCACTGCACGACAAAGACCAATACACGGCACCACCAATAGCAATTATACACGGTGCACAATTGCAGAAGCACAACAACTGTACACGGTTTATTGTTTAGAATTTAAAACGAAACCAAGCTCTTGATACCCAATAGAATTTTACGGCTTAATTTTCATGTATTGCATAATTTGATATATAAGTACATGCAGTCCTTGTTCTCCAAGGAAACAAAAAAGGACACAAAGAAATATCCTTCTTATAAAGGATCCTAATATTTCACAATATTTACATTCCTATTTCTTACTCACGCCAATAGTATCCACTGCTTCTCTTTTCGTGGCTCCTCCAGTTTTCTTCGTCAAATTCCAAGCTTTGATATTTTGCAACTTCAGATCTAACATCTTTTTCGTTTAACCTCATTTATCACAATCCCTTCTTCAACCTCATATCTGATGAGCCGTGCCATTCCTTAACCTAAGATGTCAAATCTCATATCGCACTTTCTTGATTTGCACACCGCGTTCTCAATGGCATGCCCCAATCAAACAAGAGGTAGATTTGTTGTTGGAAATCGTCGAATTTGGGACATAATCTGTGCGCCTTGGTGGAACGGTAGGTAGGAAATTTAGTCTTGAACTTTCGCCATGTGTTCTCGGACATTGTTCAAAAGTCCAAAACAATGATAGAACATACATCTAAGGTGGGCCAAATGAAATAAAAATATAATAAAATAAAATGTAAGGCGGTTACTGTTTTTTTTTTTTTTTTTTTGTCAAAAGCGATTGAGTGTTTAATACCATGAGTAATTAAGTACAAGAGGTGTCAGATTGGTATATTTTTCTCTAATGATCCATTTATTGATCATGAGATAATTCGCATAAAACACTAATAATTTTGACCTCTATATGGCCACCACAAAAAACCACTAAAACCAAGAGCCTTGGAGTAGATCTGTTACAAAGACGATAGATACGACAGACCTAGAACTGATGCCTCACATTAGTCCATCGCAAACAACGATACCACACAAATTATTGTAGCAACACACAAATTCTACTAATCTAACGGTACAACAAATAAACCAAAATACATAAAACTAACTAAAACCGATACTTGTCAACAAAGGAGGAGGATATGGGTACAAAAGTGGCAGGAGGTGTGGGAGCATGACACTTGGGTTGTAGGCTAGGCAATTTCTTGCACAATCAGTTAATTTGATAAGAAAATAACAAGTTTCGAGTCAATTCGTTAATGAGCTAGATCGTTATCGGATCATCCGTTAAAAACCCGATAAGATATTTTAGCATTTATCTTAAGTCAATTGTGCACGCTTGGTTGGTGTTAATTAGTACACAACGTTGTGGGGAGATTACTTTTTTCATGAAAAGGAAGGGGAAAAAAGACGTGATTGCTTCTATTATTTAGACCACCTCCAACGGTGGGCTAAATGCTAAATTACCCCCCAAATTTCCCCCCCAAACCATCTCCAACCCATGCTAAAACATTGGGCTAAATGCCAAATGTTAAAGTTGGGCCAAATACCCCCCAGAATTCTCCACCCCCCACCCCCCCCCCCCCCGGCGCAATTGGACTCGCTGGCCATTGGGCCAGTCTCGGCCCGTTCACGCTCCAACGCGCCCCACGCGGAGCGCATGGAATCCGTTCCCAACAGGGTGGGCTCCGCTGTCAGAGGCTTGTCGGCCACCCAGACCACCTCCAACGACTACATTTTCAATCTGATGGCTGCTTTTCAAGGACCGTTGGTTGATCCAACGGTCCAGATTCAAATTTGATTTTTTAAAATATGTTATTTTAAAATACATTAAATCCAACAGCTGAGATCAAATATAATCAAATCTAACGGTAAAAAAAAAGATCTAATGGCCCAAATTTAAATCTAACGGCTAAAATAATTTAAAAAAATTATTTAACTCAAAATTCACCCAAAAACTCTATAATACCTATGTATTTGTTCAAACATCCACACAAAACTCAAATTTCTCTTACAATTCTTCCAATTTATCTTTCTACCATTTCTTTCCATTTCCAAATTGTTCAACATGGCAAGAGAGCATATTAGAGGTCGTAATTGGACTTGTGAGGAAGATGTTGCTCTATGCTTGGCATGGGTCTCTATTAGTGAAGATGGTGCAGTTGGCACTAATCAAAATAAGAAGGTTTTGTGGGATAAAATCATTGCAAAGTTTCAAGAAAACTGCAATGGCGGCAGGCAAGATGGTGTTGAACAGTTGGTGAATTGAAAATTTGGTGTTGAAAGGTTGGTGAATTGAAAGTTAGCCCAGGGTTGAAAGATTGATAAAAGTTGAAGGCTTGCTTTGTGGAAAATTTAGTGATTTTTCAATATTTATCGGAATTTAAATTTTTTTAGATTGCAATGTTCATAAAATTAATTTACGATAGTCTACATATTTATTTTTTATTTTTAATTTAATTTAAGAAAAAAATAGCCTAAGTTCATTCTTTAATAATCCCGGACTAAAATTTTAGGCCAGAACAGTTGAAGTAGAAAAGTTGTTTCTGGGTTAAAAGCTAAATTTTCTGAGCTAAAATATTTGGCTTTTAGCCCAACCATTGGAGATGGTCTTAGGTGAAGAATGAGAAATAAATTTAAAATATGTTGTTTAATATTTTTCTTTTTTTAGCAAGCGATAGTTTTCACACTAAAGGGAGAGCGGAATGAGTTTAGTCTCACAATGGACTAGCAATAATGTAGTTGAAATCCGTTTTTGGCAATAATAGAACCTAAGATCTCTCACTTACAAGTAAAAAAGAATACTATTAAACTGTAGTACTAAGTAACAAAACATGTTGTTCAATTAAAGTGGTGATAATGTTCAAAAGTGAATTGATAGCTAAAATAGAAGCAAGGAGAACGTTGTACCGTGCAGATGTGGAACCGACACAGCTTGTTTTCATCACAGTTATGAACAACTATTATGTCCTCTGATAATTAAGAAAAGCTGTATTTTTTGTTCACTATTCTTAAGTGGTGGTAATATTCATCACTTTATTTATTATCGTTTGATTAGTTTAAATTTTGAGATTTGTATTTATCCATAATACAGATATTGAAATTTAAATTTATTAACGATTATAAATAAAGTAATAAGCATCACCATTAGTTACCAATGGTGAGCAAAAATATTTCTATTATAAAAAGCTTTATCTCATTTGCTATATTAGGGTGAAATAGTCCAATGCAAAATATATAACAGTTATTACAAGTAAAGTAAGAAATAAGTTTGAAATCCCATCAACTTATGATTTTTTTAGAAAATTGTTATTGGCACTTCAAAAATCTCATTCTACACTCCAAACTTTCTATATTTAAAAAGAAAAATACACTTATGAAGAATGTAGAATGAAAATTTTGAAGTGCCAATAACACTTCTCTTTTTTTACGTGTACTTATCTTTCTTTCTTTTAACTCCAAATTTCGAGAAGGTCAGTCCACATACGTTACCAACTAATAGTATTCCTCAAAACGTCATCTGATGGGAAATGGAATTTATGGATGAGAGGCCTAAAATTCTGAGAATCCAATTGAAACCATATTAATTAATTTTTTTTGTCGAAAAACCATATTAATTAATTAATTACATCATCATTATGGATGATTCATAAAAAAACGTGTTATAATCGAGGAAAAACTCAACCAATTTACTCATTCTACAATTTCTAGGAACCAAAAACTCGACAGCAAATTGAAAAATGAGACCCTTATTCCATGACATGGTCAGAAATTTGATTAATATAACGTTTAAGATAATCAACTTGATTTGACCAAATAAGTAAATAAATACAGGATATTGATCTAAATTCGAATACTGGTGTGTTAGAATCGAGGGACACATATTTTTGACATATATTTTTATGGGCTTATTTTATAATGTATTTTAACTATTAGAACCGTTTATTTTTTAAGTATTTCCTCAAAAATCATTTCTACCAAAAATTAAATCAAATCCAAGATTATATGACCATTGGATTAAATTTAGTATTTTTTATAGAATTGAACAATTCATTAATTTCTTTGGATTAAATTTAGTGTTTTTTTTTTATAGAATTGTATTCGTTAATTTTCTTCACTATAAATGAATATTTTAACCTTTTTTTTTGTTTTTTTTTAAATATGATCTATGACTATGAATAATGTACTAAAATATAAACTGGTTGGAACCTTGAATACATTACGAAGTGAGTCATTACTAAAATAAAAACGGTTTGAATCATTGAATCCATTATTAAGTGAGTCCTACAATGTGAACGGTATTGATAAGCACTAGACATGCAGCAACACAATATGCATCATGACCCCTCCATCACAACCATCGGACATAAGTAATGAGTATCAATTAGCTTATTAATTAGAAAAACAATGAAAGATGACACTTTACCTCAATAACAGGAATCAATTATGTTTATGCACTTTGATGAGGGTTGATCCTTGCCGATTCCCATCCCTTAAAAGAGAGATAAAGACGAAGAATAGTGAACTAAAACCGCCTAGCCTTTAGGGCTTGTTGAAGATATTTTGTAAGAAGTATTTGTACTCATATTTGCCTTTTATAAAAGTATTTTTATTAGAAACGCATTAAAATTTAAGTGCTTCTTAAAAAAACACTTAAAAGCAAGGTTTATTATATTAGCACCCAAAATATTATTGAATACACCTCACATTTACTTTTTCAATTAAAAGTTATCTTCATACACCCCACGTACTTTCCCTTAATACACTCACACCTCACACTCTTAACATACTGTTTGGACCTAAAATTACTGGGCTGGGCCAAGTATAGAATTATTTTCGACCTGGAAGCTCTGCTCAAGGGTTGCTATGAACCGTTCGGTTCATGGGCAGCCTAACCAAGGTTGGCCAAGTCCTATTTGGAAAAGGCATATTCCAGATGAATAGAAGTGGGTGAGCCCTATTGCAAAGCGGATAGACGAAGAAGTTAAGTCCTGATGCAGTAAGGATTCTCGGCTGGATAAGGACGCTGAAACTTAGAAGTGAATGTGGCCTAATAAAGGGTTGAGTTCAAAATCCTAATGGAAGTAAGATTGGCCGAGATAAGATGGATTGGGGTGAGGAGTCCTAGTCCGAGTATGATTTTAACTGGATCGTAAGAAGGATTTGTTCTTGCTGCTATAAATAAAGAACGGAGTGCACAATTCAAACCCTCTCCAATTCAACACACAATTGCTCTGCGCAAATCTTTCGAACAACTTGAGATTTTTTTATTTTCTTTTTCCGCCAACACATCTTCACTTTGGA
Organism: Pyrus communis; assembly: GCF_963583255.1. Classification (NCBI taxonomy): domain Eukaryota; kingdom Viridiplantae; phylum Streptophyta; class Magnoliopsida; order Rosales; family Rosaceae; genus Pyrus; species Pyrus communis. Next base: position 13,510,124 of record NC_084819.1, read on the forward strand.
TAAACAGCATTGTTGTCGTAGAATCAATCAATAGATGAGCACCTTCAGTTTAGATAAACAGCACTGCGTCGAGACCGACTGATTACCTATCTAAGTCTCGGTCGAGAAGGGTTTCCAAATCCTTATTGGCAGAGGTCATCTTATTAGCCTTCTCGGCGAAGTAAGGTGTTACGAGTTACGATATTCGGCATATTGAACGCCGAGTGATTTTATGATTGGATACTCACAAGTGAGTTTCAAAGTTCGACATTCTGACGGCCGAACCACCTTTACCATCAAGACATACATCTCATTTGAGTACTTGTGTCCATATAGTCTGGTGTCGATTCGACGTGCTTATACTCTCACGAATATAATCACTGTGACCGAATCTGGTGCCGACGATTCGTAAACTCCGCAGCACTAGCAGCCTTGTCTTTAGGCTCGAGAATCCAAAGGCCAAGACTTGTTCCTTCCTCGGCCGCAATCGTAAGATCAAGAAGTCAGCAACGCGCTCAACACAACATCAACAAATTGTACTCCTCAGCCAAGCTCAGCCGACGAGTTGGCACGCCTCGCATCAACCGAATGACGTAGTTGTGGATGCAAATTTCTTCCTCCTTGATCTTGGACAAAATTGCACTTACAAAACAAATAACACCTTAGGTCAAGGCCAAAAGCCTCACGCGCCCACGATGAATGGGGGGGCTTTGGCTGAAGAACCTTCGATGCCAAAGTTAGAATTTAGAGAGAAAAGTGTTTGAGAGTTTTGGAGAATTTTAGCAAGAGTGTTGAAAACTAGGTTTTTTTGTGAGAATGGGAGCCAATATATAGGGCATGGCCGGTCTTCTCTAGAGAAAGAGTGGCCGGCCCTTTATGTATATCTTGGGTGTTATTTGGTGATTTAATTAGCAATTAATATATTGATTAGGAATAAATATATTAATTGGCTAATTAACATAATAAAAGGTATGTTTTTGGGAGTTTATGGTATAATTAGCTAATCAATTAAAATAATGGCTTAATTGATCAACTAATAATGTCACAAAAAAGGAAAGATATGGTGGAAAAATGAAGGAAATGGCCGGTTCCCTTGGGAGAGAGGGTAACCGGCCTTTAGTGTAATTTTTGGGCATAATGGATAGTTTAATTGACAATTAATGGATTAATTAAGTAATAATCTCATTAATTAGCCAATTAACTTAATTTATGTGGGATATTTTATAGGTTATAGAATGATAGTTAATTGATTAGCTAAAAGAGGGAAGTGAGGTCAAAAGTATATGGAATGAAATAGGTTTTGAATTGTTACCTATTCTGGGCACTTTCGACTTTGTTGAGGGATTGAGTCAAGGGCAGCTTGTGCGGTTGGGGCCGTAGATTGAGGTGCTGGGTCGCAATGATAAACAAGTCGCATGGCTCATATCTTCTGGCTTTTTGGACCTAACGAGGGCCAGGCCTACGATTGAGAGAGATGAGAAGGTCGAGGGCCTCATGGGCTGCTAGAATACTGGGCATACAGGCATCCTACCTGCTGGTCTGAGAGAAAAAAAATGATACTTAATTCTCTTCGCCGGGAGAAATGTGGGTTGCTCTCTCGAGAAAATGTAAAAAAGATCAAGGCAGAAGAGATCTTCCCCGTCTGCTTAAGAGATGTTGGTTAAGAAAAAACTTAAGACTTTCTCTGCTGCTCGTAAGGGTCTACCTATTGTCAAGAGGTCTGTGATTGACAAGACTTCTTCAAATAGGACGAAAAATAAGGCTGCTAGATCTGAGCCTGTGGCGCCTGCTATGTCGAGAATGGCTAATTCGATTGTTGATAGTATTGCTCAATGTGGAGGTCTTGTCATGCCTCTAGTGTCAAAGTCTGTGCCAAGACGTCTATTGGGAGCTAAGTCCAGTTCTCATTCGAAAAAGCTTGCTATTATGAAGAGTGATAAGGTAGACTCTGCTGCTAAAGTGGCGTTAAGGCCCACCCCCTTTGCTACTGAAACTGATTCACCTATTGAGAAGGAGGAGACTGCTCGTGTGGGTAGCTATGAGAAATCCACTAAGCCTGCTTCTAGGGAGGCTGCTAAGATCTGTGTGCTCTTGAAACCAGATCTGCTTGACGACATAGACGTTTGTGCCAAGTTTGTTGACGGCGTTAGAAAGGTTTGTTTGCCCAAGTTCCTTTGTGAAGCATACGACCTAATATAGAAGGATTGCTCTGCTTGCTATAATGCATATATAGCAAGGCTGCCAAGGAGATAGGGAAGACTATGGCAGCTGAAGCTTATTCCTCATTTGAGGAGAATAAGAGGTTAAACTCTGAGCTCGTTGCTTTGAAGGGGTCTAATATTTCTGCCCTCGCTTCTCTGCAGCTTGAGGCCGCTCGCCAAGTGATCGTTATCTTGAAGACTACTCTTGACGTGATCCAAGTTAAGTATGAAAGTGTAGGAAATGAGATTGGATGTTACATACCTCATATTCAAGATCTTGAGTTTGCAATTTTTGAGCTTTATTTGGCTGCTTATACAAAGGATGAAGAGTTGATTGCTACTTATAATCAAGTGATCCACTTCAAGAGAATCGTCGATAGGCTTGAACCCCAAGTGTTGGAACTTCGAGGTATACTGAAGATCAACGAAAGTTTGAAGAAGGAAGTGGATGAGCTGCAGTGCGTCCGTGTTGGTCTGCTCGAGGATAATGAGCAGCTGAAGGGTGAGAATGGTGAGTTCGAGGTTTCGAGATGTTCTCTATTTCTTCGAAATACTTGCTTGTTTTTACTTTTGAGGCTTCCATTAGTGAAGTAATTGAAGAAGTTGGTGCCCAGGCTAGGGCATCCGAGGGTGAAGCGCTGGATGATGCCGCTGCTAAGAGCGTCACTGTTGCTGAAGGTGTGGTGACCGAGTAGTCGTGGGATGTCCAAGCTGCTGGAGTGTAGTCTTTTAGGTAGCCTTTAGGATTTTCTTTGTTTTTCCTCGTAGTTCTTGCTTTTCTTGAACTCATTTGGCCCTTTCAAGTTGTTTATAAACATCATTCCTTCGTTTTCTTCATCTTCGCTTCTTTTGTTCATGCCATAACCTTTAGACTTTATAGATTAATGGCAGGCGTGCTACTTTTCTATAAGCAAACAGGCCCGCGTAGTCTATGCAGTCGTAGGTGTTGGTATGGAACTTTGCAAAGTTGTTAGCCATAGGGTTGGCAGCTAGATGCCTTACTTACAGAAGCAGACAAATCTGCATAACCACTAGGCTGTTAACCTTGGCTTTCTCCAATTTCGTAGGTTGCGTAACAAGTACCACAACACTTTAGGACTTGGTGTAAGTTGTTCCGCACTTGGCAAATGTGAAGCTTATCGACTACGTAGCATGTCGACAGTAGATAAAGCTTCGTATATGCATGCTAGCTTGTTTAATCATTCACAAGAATGTGCGGTTGTATAAGTCTAGCATGGCTTTACTGCTCGAAGAGCAAACCGTAAACAGTCTTCTGGAAACCTTAGGCTACCTTAGTGCACTCGGTAGCAGCTTTAGGGTTCCAGGGCAGTCGTCCATCAGATATACTGCATAATGTGCCCCCTCCGTCTCTAAGGCCCCGCTCCCCACGGATTAGGCCAAGAGACCCAAAATCCTTCAGTTAGCTAGGCCTTGAAAAAGACCATTGTCGCTACTTCTAGGAATCCCAGCTCAAGCCATTGTCCATCTAGTTATACTAAGGCAGCCAGGCTCATCCACGTTTGGATATTCGGAGTGTAGAGTTTATCCTCCCGTCTTGGAAAGCTGACCCATATGGGTGTCGGGGAATTGGTTTACCCTCTCGCACTGGAGAGCATGGTTGGTCCCTCGAGGGGCGTAATTCCTATGATGAGTCCCTAAGTAGGGTGCGGTCTTTTTTGAAGTGCATGAGTGATCAGTTGTTGTAAGCATGCAGCCGAGCCAAATGGTGATTACTTCTGAATTTCTCATTGAAAAACGTGCGAAACGAACGAGAACTTAGCTGTAAGGGAGGAATTGCATAACAATTGGATAGTCCTCGGCTTGTGAGGTGGTCCTCGTTAAGCTGCTTGAGTCTTCAGGCTTTGATGTAGTGGAGGTCACACATGGTACTTCCTCAGATTATAGGCGCCCTACTGTTTTTTGATCTTTTTGTCGTTTCATGGTGGCGAGGGTGTAATTACTTTTGCCGTCTACTTTGCTGATCTTGTACGAACCTTCCCATATGGGATCCGTCTTTTTGGAGCTTTCTTTGTGGGCAATGATGAAGGCTTTTCTTAGGACTAGATCTTCGGGCTGGAACTGCCGGATCTTGGCCCTTTTATTATAGCTAGAGAGGAGCTGGTGCTGGTAAGCTACGTGCTGGTGATAGTCTGCTCATGCTTTTCCTCTGCCAGATCTAAGCTTGTGGCCATCTCCTTACTGTTCTGCTCAATGCTTGATAGTAGAGCGGTGATACTTGACTTGATGACATTGAGATGAATGATTGCTTCTGTGCTAAATGCCAAAGAGATGAGTCTCACCGGTTGCTCGTCGTTTGGTGGTGCGTTATGCCTATAGACATTCGAGGAGTTCGTCTGGCCATTTTCGAAGATCATCTGGTTGGATGCTTTGGCCCGCCTATTACCTTTAGGATATCTTGACGTGGACATGTGCTGCTTAATGTCATACTTTTGGAAGAACTTCGCCATAACTTTGCCACGAATTGCGGGCTATTGTCAGTGATCATAGACTATAGGATGCCAAATCGGCAAATGATGTTCCTCCATATGAAGTGCTCTATGTCCATTTGAGTTGTGGTCGTTTTGGGCTCTGCTTCTACCCATTTAGTGAAGTAGTCGGTTACCACGATCATCATGCCTCTGTCCTCGGTACCAGGCGGCATAAGTCATACCAAGTCAATTGCCCACTGTATGAACGGACAAGGACTCGTATGCGGGTGTGACTCGCTAACAGGCAGTGCTGATATCGGCTTATAGCGCTGGCAGCAGTCGTACTTTTGTACTAACTTCTTAGCATCTTGATGCATGGTAAGGAGTCGTGGAGCTGGGGCCATGTTACACGTAGCAAGAGACGCTCAACTGCCGGTGTTGGACCATTCTAGAGCTAAATTATGGAGCAAAGGTCGGCTTGGGCCGTGTGACGCATAGCAGGAGGTAATGCTCAACTGCCAGTACATGTTGCTCCTATGTAGAATATTTTGGGGCAACGAGGACAAAACTTGCTTCCGAGTCTGTCCTTCCAATGTTTGTTTACCCTTGGCGTGTCTTTTAGGCCGAGTTGTTGTGTTCGTAAAAAAACTTTGCATCCACCAGGGTCTACGCCTTTATCATCCCGTGTTTGGATTGGGCAGAATAATGCGTCATGAGGATGACTGCGTGCGTTTAAAGGTGAAACTTAAGCTTTCGGGTTGCAACAACTATCACCAAAGTTAGATTTGAATTTCTGATAGCAACGATAAGAGCTTTTGAATTATGGAATTCAGGTAGTCGAGCCCCCAGCTCTTCTCGTATAATGGTAGAGTTTATTGCTACTTCAGATACCATCAAACATGTGAATCAGTTCTTCTCTGCTTCCGATTTAGATAATAGGGATGTGATGTCGAGTACTTCTTCAAGTCCTTGAATGTGCATTGGCGAACCTCGTCCCAAAGTGCATGCTTCTCTGCTAGAGCGAAGTAGTCTGCCAGAGTTAGATCTTCTTTCATGATTAATTTTCCGAATAGCGAATGGTCTGCTAGAAGTCCTTTTTGGAAGGCTGCTCTAGCTATCAAGTCGTTACATCCGACTATCCTTGCCTTTTCTGCTTTGAACCTCTTCAAATAGTCACGAAGTGACTCTTTTGTATTCTTCTTGACGTTAAACAAATGGTCGGACTTCTTTTTTATCTAGCGATATGATGAATATTCTTTGGTGAAAACCAAAAAAAGTTCGTAGAAACTCCGGATGGATTGTAGCGGTAGGGTGTAGAACCAATCTTGCGCCTCGTCTTGTAGAGTGGTGGTAAATATCTTGCACGTGAGATCTCATCCCCTTTGAAATGTCTTTCCAGGTTTTCATCCCCTTTGAAAGATGTGAACTATGGCATGCTGAACTCACGTGAAGGCTCTGTCTGCTCGATCTCATCCGTGAAGGGTGACCTGCTTATGTTGGTCATGTTCCGTCGTAATGCCTCGTCAGTGACCTCTTTGCGTTGGAAATCACATAATCGCTTAGTCAAGAGTCTCTTTACTTCTTCCTGGATTTATCTTTGCTGGGGTAGTGGAGCTCTCGACTGCCCCTAGCCATAACTTGCTAGTCTAGGTTCCTCTCTTATGTGTTTGGCTCGTTTATGCCTCGGATGCAGTGAGTGTGGTACGTTCCTAGCAGGCGAGCGAGTTCTTCGCAGGCTACCGGTTGAACTTGAGCCGGATTGAGTGACTATTTCTCTCCGTCCGTCGTTTTGCTTACTCCGATGTAAGGTGAAGGATGCTCCTTGCGGGCTTAGTCGGAAATGAACATTTTGCCTGGAAGGCTACTCATGTTGACTATCAAAGTGTGACCCTAACCGTGAATGTATACTCGTCCGTGGGCCTAGTCGAGAGTGCACGCTTCTCCGCACGCTAAGACGAGAGTATACGCTATCTCGGGGGCCCAATCAGGAGTGTACATTGCCCGAACGCTCGGTTCATGGCTGGTCGAGTGGCTGCTTGCCAGGACGCTGCTGGAAAGGTTCTTCGTCTGCCTTTGTCCTATTTTGGGACACCTTGTCTGAGGCACGTTGTATCTCGGTGCGCTATAAGAGCTGGTTCACCAAGGTCGTCTGCTGTGTGAGGGCGCTCGTTAACTCTATGACTTGTCGAGATAAGTGTTGTTTTCCATTTGGGTTGGAAGAGTTTGGAAGGAATGTATCTCCTTGAGCAGTGGAAGTGTGGTAGACTTCGAGCACAAGATTTGAGTTGGGAAATGTCAAATCCGCAGAAAAATTTGGTGAAAATGCTCATGGTTTGATCATTGGTCCCGAAATTTGAAGCCCAGACAGTTGAACTGGTCTTGGACAAATTTGGGTTGCTTGGAAGGCCACGGGAGCAAACTGGGCCACGGGAGCATGCTAGGCCACTAGAGTAGGCTGGGCCACGAGAGCAGGCTGCTTAACGGGAGCAGGTTGGGCCACGGGAGTGGGCTACTCAGTGTGTGGCACACGTGGGTGCGAGGCTAGGGCTCGGCTTGGCAATGCGTTGGGCTCGCGTTGGGTTTGGAGTAACATGGCTTGGGTCATGGCCTTGGTGCCATGAGCCTTGGATGGCACAACTCGGGTCGTGGTAGTGGTGCCATAGACCTCGCCAAGGGTGGCCACCGCGGTGGTTGCCATGGTGGAACCTTGTGGTGGTGGTGCCGCTCCCCATAGGATCACATTTAGTCTCGCGGATCGCCGCGGTCCCATTTCTTGAATATTTGAATTTTCACTCATGGAGTTTTCTAAATTTCTAGCCCTTGTATTTCTCTTTTTCGTTTAATCAAAGAATCTTTGCAAATAAAAAATTCTAATAATAAGAACGTATGAAAAATACAAGCGGACTAGAAAATAGAGAAAAAAAACCTTTTTATGCAAGAGTCTTCTACGAGTGTGAATTTCAACTCTTAATGAAAGCACCAATTTGTGGATGCAAATTTCTTCCTCCTTCATCTTGGACAAAATTGCACCTACAAAACAAATAACACTTTAGGTCAAGGCCAAGAGCCTCACGCGCCCACAATGAATGGGAGGGTGCTTTGGCCGAAGAACCTCTGATGCCAAAGTTTGAATTTAGAGAGAAAAGCGTTTGAGAGTTTTGGAGAATTTTAGTAAGAGTGTTGAAAAGTAGGTTTTTTGGGAGTTTATGGTATAATTAGCTAATCAATTAAAATAATGGCTTAATTGATCAACTAATAATGTCACAAAAAAATACAGATATGGCGGAAAAATGAAGGAAATGGCCGGTTCCCTTGGGAGAGAGGGTAATCGGCCTTTAGTGTATTTTTTGGGCATAATGGATAGTTTAATTGACAATTAATGGATTAATTAAGTAATAATCTCATTAATTAGCCAATTAACTTAATTTACGTGGGATATTTTGTAGGTTATAGAATGATAGCTAATTGATTGGCTAAAAGAGTGAAAGTGAGGTAAAAAGTATATGGAATGAAATAGGTTTTGAATTGTTACCTATTATGAGCACTTTCGACTTTCTTGAGGGATGATAGGTCAACACATACACCTCACATTTTTTTACCTACTCTCCACTTCACTTTTTTTTTTAATTTTTTACTCAATGAAACCGGATTGAAGAAGAATGTGGGGTTGATAGAACGCATTCATGAATCATTGGATTGAAGAATTTCATTGTATGTACAAAACCAATTGGGTGTTAATAAAAAAAAAAACCAAAAGCTATCCTGTTAGATTCTTGACATTAAGATCTAGAGTGGATCAAATTTCATGACCATTGATTCCAACGTCTAATTATGTAGGAATAGAATCCTCTCCGAATCCTCTTTGTGGGGATCCGAATGATCAATCAATTATATCCGTTCATCGTACATTGTGTAATTAAAAATTATTTTTAATTTTTAATTTAAAATTAAATATAAATAGTACCTAATGAAAACTGATCGTATAATATACGATGAACAAACACGATTGATTGATATCTGAATTTCCATAAGGAAGATACGGAGAAAATCCTTGTCCAATTATGTAAACTTGACTGATTCTCCTCTTAAGATATCGCTTTCAATAAAACCCTTCTGCTTACAAAAAAACGAAATGGAAAATTCAGCAGAGACCAAAGCAAAACCAGAGAAAATTATCCAATTTGTAGGCACCAATGAGTGTGTTTGTCGGAGTAAAAAGATAAAGAGACTCAAAAGCAAGTCAACCGCGTATAGCTCTGTGCTTCACGGAAGTCTAAAAAGGCGACCAAGAAGCTCCAATGGCAAGAAACCTTCACAGCAACTTTTCCATTCTTTTCTTCCTCCTTGCTTTTTGTTAGCTTCTCATCCAAAAAAACAAACCCCAAAAAAGTAAAAGGAAACCAACCCGAAAGCACCAATCGTCGTCTTTGCCATCAGCTACTGCTAGCTAGGATCTCTGAAAAGTAAAAAGTTGCAATTTTTTTCTTGTCTGAATTGCAGACTTTGCAGTTGGGTTCTTAGTATTTATGCTCCTCTGCGGAAAGAGTGAAAAATCGTGCTGGCAGATTGAACCCAGAAAACAAAATCTCAGTCTGCAGTTGGGTTCTTGTCTGTTGAATTTGAAGACCTTGGTGAGAGACAGAGATTTTGGGAAACTTTTGTTTTGATGGGGGTTTGCTGGAGCAACAAAATCAAGGCCGAAAGTTCTTTGAATACAGGTAACTTTTTTTGTTCTTTTTCTTTTTTTCTGGAAGGAAAAAACTAGTCAGTTGTTGATTTTTCCTCAGAAAATATTGAACTTTATTTTTCCTGGATGTTTTCTTTTTGTTTGACCAGATGGGTTTTTATTTTTGAGGTAATTCTATATGTTTTATATAGAAATCTTGGGTATTTAAAGGTTTTGTTGTGGAAGAATTGTTTTGATGACGGATGATAGAAGTTTATAGTATGAGTTCACCACTACATTGTGGAGTGAATCTTTTGGTGATGTTTTTCAATTGGGTTGCTATCTCTGACAGGATTCAATTCGAAACATGGGAGTGATTCAAGTGGCAGGAACTCGTCGACTTTCATGCCCGTGACTCCTCGGAGCGAGGGTGAGATCTTACAGTCCACTACTCTGAAGAGTATCAGCTTCAGTGAGCTCAAAACCGCCACCAGAAACTTCCGTCCTGACAGTGTGCTGGGAGATGGGGGTTTTGGTTCCGTTTTCAAAGGTTGGATTGACGAAAATTCGCTTATAGCATCCAAGGCCGGGACTGGCATGGTGATCGCCGTGAAGAAACTCAACCAAGATGGGTTCCAGGGTCACAAGGAATGGCTGGTGAGTGCAATTACCTCAACATTTTTCTGAGTTTTGATGGTGATCTGAAATAACTTGTTATCTGCATTGCATGCTTATAGCTTCATGCCAGTAGTTTACTGCTCTTTAGTTTCGAGAAACTTGCCATTCGAAATTCTCCATATCACCTAACTGTGACTTGTCTATGACTCACAACTTTTGTTAGATTATGTAATGTCAATTTGGATTTGTTTTCGAATCATATCTCGATACCAGAATGATGAATCCTACATTTTGGATATACAGGCAGAAATCAACTATCTAGGAGAGCTGCATCATCCTAATCTTGTGAAACTTATTGGATATTGCTTAGAGGATGATCACCGGCTCTTAGTTTATGAGTTCATGCCTAAGGGCAGCATGGAAAACCATCTATTCAGGAGTGAGTTCATTACATCCCCAATAGCGGCATTTGTTTTGAACCTTTCTCCTCCCCCCTTTTTCTTCTTAGAGAAAGCATGTTGCAAGTTGCATATGATACCTTGTTACTGAAGCATATACTGTTGCAACAGGAGGTTCTCACTTTCAGCCACTTTCTTGGAGCCTCCGAATGACAATCGCCCTTGGTGCTGCAAAGGGACTTGCCTTTCTCCACAATGCTGAAAGACAAATTATACACCGTGACTTCAAGTCAGCTAATATTTTGCTCGATTCGGTTTGTAATTCAATAGCCTATTTTCATCAGATTCAAGTATGGTTGGATATGCCAAATTTCACTATTTCAGGGTCCCCCACTGACTCCTTGTTTTAATTTCAGAACTACAATGCAAAGCTGTCTGATTTCGGGTTAGCCAGGGATGGGCCAACTGGTGACAAGAGCCACGTCTCTACTAGGGTTATTGGAACCCAGGGATATGCTGCTCCGGAGTATTTAGCCACAGGTGCTACACCTACTTCATTTTTGTCTAAAATCCTTGACCTGTATGAACCTCTTTGGCCTTTAGAAACCAAGCTCCTCTCCGAATGTCAAGATTTCTTGTATTTTCTTCCATTAAGTACCGATTCCCAGCCTTCTCTTAAAACTAATCTGTCAATTTACCGTCGTTCAATTGTTGGCCACTGATGGAATGCAGCTGCAATTGCCAAAGTTAAGGTTTAATAATTTAATAGAACCAAAGTTCAGTTAGTGCTTATCTAATTGCTGTTTTCTTCGTCAGGTCATCTTACTACCAAGAGTGACATATACAGTTTCGGAGTTGTTCTTCTAGAAATGTTATCTGGACAACGAACTATAGATAAGAACAGGCCAACTGGAGAACACAATCTGGTGGAATGGGCAAAACCATACTTGAGAAACCAACGCCGAGTTTTTCGTGTCATTGATTCTCGCCTTAAAGGCCAGTACTCAGTCAGTTGTGCCCAAAAGGCTGCTGCCCTTGCACTTCAATGTCTTGCTGTAGATCCCAAGGACAGACCTGACATGAATGAAGTGGTAACAATACTGGATGAGCTTCAGGACGTCCCCAAAGGTACTCAGAAAGAGCATAATGCAACTAGTCCCAAGTCCAGCAAAGGGAGTGTTGACGATGCTGCCAACGTGACTGCTTATCCCCGGCCTTCTAGAGACCCACTTTTTGCTTGAAGAGAGTTTTCGTGCTGCCCGAGATATAGTGAAAGGTGTGAAGTCTTGATAGATAAAATTTGTACATAGCCTAGAATTGTTCAAAGTAGTGTGTAGTGATTGTGTATGATGTCTTTGAGCCTACTGCCTTCGAGTAATTTCCGGTTATTTACGCACAGAATCACTGAACTTGTGGAGTTGTTTTCTGGTTACTGAAAGAAAAAAAAATGCAGAAGTGCAACATGTGTATGAGAAGTGTGATTCGGCTCATTGAGTGATTTTCGTTCCTCTCGGAATTATGGGACCTTGATAACGTCCTCCATTAGTGTATAGATAGTCTGTTTTGCCTCATAGATGTGTCTCATATTCAAATATAAGAGAATGATCTTCAACAACTCAAGTGAACTATCTGCATTCTTTGTAACAGTTTTCAGAGTTCAAAACATTGTTAAGCTTGGCATATTGTACAAAATTGTGGGTGTCCAGAGAAAAAGAAAAAATAATTTGGGTGTTCAAGTAAATAAGAGTGTCCAGAGACCATTTTTGGGGTACATAGAACTACTATTTGCTTAATGGCCATGCATTGCTCCAAAACCCTTTTCTTTTTTGAGGTAAAGTGGAATTTGATGTTTAAACGGGCTCCACTCCTGACAGCGGAAATAGTGTTTTTATTTTCCCCTCTATTTCTCCACAAATCACGCAACAACAATTGCTCTCACACGTTAGGGTTTGTAGTCAATTATACAAGTCTTGGTCTTCTTCTTTAGACGACTAACTTTAACATTCATCAATTCAATTTATTGGTGAACCAGCTAACCAAAACCACATAAATTCGAGATATTTTATACTCTAAAGCACTTTTCGATTTCATTAACTAGTAATCCAAATCATATATCATCTCTACAACCGGGTAATATGAACAACCGTACCTGCTATCATATTTCGTTCTACTAATCCAATTAATTTAATTCGCGATCATCAACCATAAACATGCGAACAGGTCAATTATTTACGGTCCTTATCCTTAAATGGTCCGTCCATATGAAATCTATCTCCCAGCAAATGTTACACACACACACACACACATATATATATATATGTATGTCATGAATTACATATTAGTCACGTTTTTTATATTTGATGACGCTGCTTGTATACTTTTGATTTCCATATATATATATATATATCCAATGCAGGAGGATCAAGAACAAAACCAAGTTGGAATGAAAAGTTTACATTCAACGTAGAATATCCTAGAGACAAAGATCACAAATATATGATTTGGTTTCGTATCATGGACACCCAAAAGCTTTTGGAGCATGATGTAGTTGTTGGAGATCCTGTGCATATCTTAAGATTGGAATTCAAGATTTTCTCAAATAAAATGAAGATTGAGCGTCAATAGAAGAAACGACCGATGATATAGTATATGCAACATAACACTTTGTTATAATTGGTAATCGTACCAATTATTTGTAGGATGTACGCGAAGGATGTGATAGCGTTGGGCAGAGAGTGGAATGGCTGAACTTCCAACTTGCAAAGCAGAGTCGTCCTTGAAGACAACACTTATGCTGGAGAGATCTCTATTGCTTTAACTTTCACCTTAAATTCATAAGCTAAATCCTACCCCGTAGATTTATAATTGTATAAAAAAAAAAGGCGGTGTTATCCATACACTTCTTTTTATCTTTCACACATTCTTTTCAATTTTTGACTACAGGATAAAATGGATTGAAAATGATCAAATCACAGAAATTAATAGGAGAGTGTGTAAGAAGCAAAAAAAAGTGTATGGATAGCACTCCAAAAAACAAGTTTCATAAAATCCAAATATCTTTTACTTTAAATATATACTATAGCTTCACTTAGCGTCAAGCCGTCTTAGCTCAGCTGGTAGAGCGCGTGGCTTTTAACCACGTGGTCGTGGGTTCGATTCCCACAGACGGCGTTTTGTTTTTGTTTTTGTTTTTGTTTTTGTTTTTGTTTTTTTGGATACAATTAGAAATAAAAATAAGGCCCGATCCATTTGAGGCCGCTAGAAGGCACCTTTGGGCTGCAAAACATAGATTACGTTAGACCCTCCCTTACAATTTTCGCACTCTTTCGATTTCCAGCACTTTAAACCTTTGGGCTACAAAACATAGATTATGTTGGGCCTCCTTTACAACTTATTGCAAAAAGAGAAAATAATTTATGCGCTCTCTTTTGATTTCCAGCACTTAAACTAAGAGTAAACTACCGATTTTCCCTTGAACTATCACTTAATTTTTTAATTAAAAAGTTCCCCGGGGGGCGGGGGAATAGGAAATTAAGGACTTAAACTATTTTTTTTGGCCGATTTTTCATTCATTCCATCCAAATTTCTTTTAAATGGAAGCATGTGCACAACATGTGAAGGTAGTTCGGTCGCTTCATTCTTTAAAATAATTGAAAACCTTATATTTCTAAAATATAAACGTATGCAAATATGTGTGATTTTATAGTTTTTGTGTTTGAAGGTCTATCGAAGTGACGATTTTGTCCACAAAGGAGAGTTATGTAGTGTGCACGTGACAAGAGTAAACGTTAATTTGGATGAAATCTATGAAAAACTAATGGTAAGGGGGAAATCGGCCAAAAAAATTCGCTTAAGTCCTTAATTTTTCAATTAAAAAGTTTAGAGGGAAATTGAAAGTTAAGTGATAATTCTGGGAGCACATTGACTATTTAGCCCTTAAAATAATATAGATAATTTAAAATACTATAAATAGAACCACCATGAGAGTGCCTCAGTGGTTGCGGATGAATTCTTGGCCCATATTCACACGACACATCTTGGATTCGATTCTTAGCGCTTGTGAATCACACGATGGCCTCTAGAGGGAGGCTGAAATGCCTATGAAAATCTTCTCGGCTCCTAAAAAGGTAGACTACCTTGACAAACCACAATTTAGTCCCCCTTTTTAAGAAAGTAATAATATAAATAGTCGAAAATAGGTAACCTTACAAAGAATTCGTGGCCTCTTGACATTTGGCGTAGGATGCAGTGTAAATTGAAGAAACAAGATTTTGATATGATTCCCTAGTATAAATTCAAATTCTACCTATATTTCATGGACATGATACAAGTGGTCCTCTTGACCTCAAAATCCATTTCCGATTCCAAATGTGTGACTACTTGATCAAAAGCATATGGAAGGGATAATATGCCAGCAGATTGAATAATTTTGTTTTTTATAAGACAATATTAGATTCTAAACTATTTTACTTTATGAAACGTTAACTTAAACTTAGATGTGGGGACGAATACATGTCCTAACCAACATATGATGCGTTAGAGCGTCTCCAATGGGTATTTTATTCTTCTTCAGGTTACTACATTTAAAACCTTAGTAAGAAATTTCACTCAATTGGCCGAAAAATTGGGCTACATCCACCGCATTGGCTAGCATCTTTCTACCTTGGGTAGCACAAGATTATGCTACATCCAGTCACAAAAAGTAGTAAGACCCGCATGAAATTAAGGGCACAGTTTGATTTCAAATACATATTTCAATGACTATTTTTTTTTACTGTTTGTTTTTTGTTTTCTCAACGGCTAGATTTTTTTTTGTCACATATGAAATCCAACGGTGCATAAGCGATGAAATATAACTTTGTCAGAATTTGAGATTTTTTTAAATTGACAAATTTATAATAAAAAAAAGAATTAAAGATAACTCGTCCAAAAATCAACTTCAGAAAAGTTAAGACAAAAATAACTTTATCGTGTAATCAAATTATTACATAGATAAATATATAGCTCCATATAGAGCCTGAAAGGTATATTATTCCTCATTGGGAAAGATTCTTTTTTAGAGCCTCAAATATTCCTCGTAGCTCCAAAATGCACTTTATCCACCATTTTTTTAGCCTCATATAAAACCCTCATAAAAAATGCTTTTAGAAGAATATAAGCCGTTGGCAATTGTCTCATGAACTACAAAGACCTTTGGGGGGCGTTTGTTGCGCTGGACTATCTCGGACTGGATTAGCTTCAAGGACTAAGCTGGACTGGCTTAGACTAGACTAAACTGGACTAACTTAGTGAAGCGTTTGGTGCAGTATTGGACTAAGAAGCTGGATAATAACAAATTATAATATTATATTATTTAATATATAAATTATTAATATTTTATTATGATCTTATCTTTTTCTTCATTTTTTCCTACCATTTCCTCGTTAAATTGGATGAAGTTAGCACCGCCAAAAAATTCATCACCATCCCTGGACCGAGATCTTAGCTTTGAATGCTTGAATCTGTCATGGATTTGAAGAAGCCCAAACAGGCCGAGACTTCGAGGCCATTTTCCAGCCACATTCGACCACATTTTGGCCTCGATTCAAGTAAAATCGTAATCTTGTCACTCCCAGCTTCAATTTGGTATATTTTGTATGAAAGTTGGTTGTGAAATGGATCTGAAAGAGAGTCGGAAAGTTAATGATTGATCTAGGTGACCGGAGATGACGAGGAGTCTGTCGAGAGTGGTCGTTGAGCATGACAAGGACGAGAAAGAGAAGACAGTCTTAGCTAGTCCCATGGTTATTGGGGGGTCTCGCTAAGACCTCTTAGTGAAGGGTTTTGCCCATGCTAGTCCCCTTTAGTCTCATTAATGTTAGTCCCAGCATGGAACAAACACAGTATTGGACTAATAGCTAGTCCAGTCCAGTCCAGTCCAACTTAGTGAGGGCAAACAAACGCCCCCTTGCAGTTTGCCCCAATAGGATTTTTATTTTATTTGTCACCGAAAGTTGTGAGATAATGTGGTGGATAAGGTATAAATGCCAAGCAACTTTTCCTCTTTACCAATTTTACTACTTTTAAAATAATAATAATAATAATAATAATAATAATAATAAAATATAAAAAATAGATGGCGAACCACGATTATCTTCTCATTTCAAGCCCGAAAGAGATTAGTTAAGAATTGCACCTACCCAATTTTACCATTTTTAGTCAATGGAGTACTATTGTCCTCTGTTTTTTGGGCAGCAACGTTTTCTACCGATCTACATAGAACCTAGCACCGCCCTCTAGGGGTTTGTTTTGAAGCATTGGGCTTTTAGTTATGGAAGCAAATAATAATGCCCCAATTTTAGCATCTTGACACATCCATCTTTGATTTAATTTCAATGAAATCTGCACCGTCCATTCAATATTTTGTGTGATATTTGCTTGTATATAAATGTGCACAAAAAGGGCCACAAAAATTGATTGCAAAGACATGCAAGAAAGCAAGTAGACAAACAATGTTAATTGCCACAAAGGGGGTATGAAATTGAAGGGCATCCAAGATATTAGCAACTTGTGTTGTGTTGTGACCATCGGATAGGAACCATTTGGCAACATGTGTTCGCGCAATCCACAATGTGGTAGCCTATATCGTAATTGGGACCTGTTTTAATTGTTCTTTTGAGAATATATCTTTATAGAAAACATTTCGACTCATAAACGCTATTAAAAATATTTCAGTTATTTACAAGCTAGACTTGAATCAAGTTTAAACCAATAGAAAATGGTGGCTAGAAGGAAGAAATTTCAAACATTAAAGTTTGACATCGAAACTTCTATGGTGCTCCAGAGTATCCAATACTCTGAAACTTTCAACCGTTAAATTTAAGTTTTTATTTTTTAAATAGAAAAAATAACGGTTAAAAATTCAGATACCATAGAAAATCTTTGGAGCATCAAATTTAAACTACCGTGGTACAAGATGGTTAAAGAAGAGTAATTATGGACAAGTCTGAATGAGGAGAAATTTTTCAATGTGACTAACATTATACAAATGGTGGGATATGTATGTTAAAAAGTTAATAACTTAAAAAATAAAAAATTTCACCACTTATATAAAAACACGTGATGTACCACCCATATTTCCATCACAATAAAAAAAATTCTCCTGAATGAGTGGCAGTGGCAGATGGTATCACCAATAAGGGTTTGCGGCTCGCATTGTCTACCTCAGACTGGTTGGTGCTAATCTGCCAATCCCATATGAATAATGCATTCAAACATCTTTTTTTTTCAATTTTATCTCCATTTTTAAAAGAAGATATTGTCGACGCTCTAAAAAATTATGAGATCTTTTAAGTCTATATTTCTAATTATTTGAAGTGTAGATAACTTATTTGAAGTGCTAATTACGGCTCATTCCTCCCAAATGAATTTATGATACTGTGGGACCTAATTAATTTGAGAGAGTTGAGATGCTAGAGTTTTTCACGCAACATTTAATTTGTAATTAGCGTAAAAAGACCATAAAAGAAATAATTTGTAATTACCGAAATGCTACTTTACTCAAAATTTATCATAAGCTTATTTGAGTAAAGTAGCTTTTCGGTAAGCCGAGTCTCTTAAACTCAAGTCCAAATACTCAATACAAAAACTTGTACCAAAATCTAAAAGAATGAGCAACGTACGTGGCACATACTACAGACGACATCAACTTGCTACTATCGTAGCCTCTTGTGTCTTGGCACAAAGAAGGTATGAGAAGAGAAATTAAGACATTGTAATTTGTAAGAACCAACTTGGGAAATTAGGGGAAAAGGGGGAAAATAAATATAAAATAGGGTGGACCAAGTGGTGGTAAGTTGATACCATCTTTCTTCGTTTAGGCTTTTTAAAATTCAAGTTTCGACATGCATGGCCCTCCACACAATCTGCTAGATTTCCTCATATGGAGCCATTTCTTCTTCTCTATCAGTATCCTATGTAACAAAACGTCATGAAATATCAAAAACTTAATTGCACCTCCATCCTTTTCAACTCTAAATTATCACCATTTTTTATTTCTATTTTTCATTATGTATTTATATGGACAATTTGTTTACAGATAGGCATGGTTCTGTAGTCGAAGCAACTTCAACACTTTCGTGTACCCATCGGACGATAGCCTTTTCCAGGGTTCCTTAACATTCTATAGATGCATTCGAAAAAGGTGGATAACCGTGACTTGCCACCAGTTGTCCCCCTTTTAAAAGAAAAAAAAATATATTCTATACATGGGTTTGATGCGACCGTTAATTCATTTGGTGGCGATAATTCTTGAGATTTAAGCTTACGGGTCATCTGATGAAAAATGCATTCCCCCATCGAAATCATGTTAAAATAAATTACTTATATTGAATTGTCGAATTCCTAATTACATCGAGACCATTTGTAATAAAATTCAGACGTTCCAGGTAGTGCAAGTAATCAAATTGAAGGGAATTTTGCATAAGTACCACCTGAACTTCAAAATATGTGCGCAAATTCCACCTAAACTATCAATATATTTAGTAGTGTATTGTAGGTTTTGCGTTGTGGAGGCAAGGCAGCAATCGATCTTAATTTGGGTGATCCATGTATGTTTTTAATTTGTGTAGCTTTTGCCCGCAATGTTGTTTTTCTTAGACGCATATGATGTAACGTTGAAGTTTATCAAATACAATTTATATTTTAATAAATAAAACACAATTAATCCATCGAAAAGAAAATATAAAAGTAACCCATAAACAGAAATTAAATTTGCAAAAAAAAAGAAAAAGGAAATGAAATATACTAACTGAAATATATATCATATAAAATTCTAGAAAAGATATGGGTAGAGCTGCGGGCTGCACGTTGGTTATTTGCAGCCGCTTCAACTCCTTTTACACGCACTATTTGGCCGGATCACCTAAATTTTTACCAGCCTCCCACTCAAACCTAAAAAAAAAAAGCACCAAAAGTAAAAAGTTGCCGCACACCACACTTGCAAAAGAAGTCGCTTTTCGACCATCTTACCACCCAATTTTAACTTTTAACCCCACATCATCTAATACTTTTACTTTTATACTCCCACCGCTTCCAAATTTTCCCGGGAAAATTAAGGAAAATCAGATGGCGGGAAATTAAACTTTGATAATTTAAAAAAAAGTTAAAAACCCAAAAGGAAAATTAAAGATAGTGGATAAACTTTTTTTTCCCTTCTTAATTTTAGACCCGGAAATTCTTGCCGGTGAAAGTTTGTCCGAACTGCCAATCAGCGGGTGCCACGTTGTGGGAGGTGGATGTGCGCCTGTCACTGCCCGTGACTCGAAACGACAGGGTCTGGCCCACCAGGTCTGCGTTGGATTGCCAGTTTTGTCCCCAGTTGCGGCTCATCGGCATCCACCCAGTGTTCGCGCCTTTTACGCTCACCCTCACGATATCCCCTGCGCCCGCGACGTTGGTGATCAGAACCAGGTTGAAGTAACGGAAACCGTTAATTGTGAATCTCACTCCGCCTTGCTTTCTGCACGGAACTCTGTAAAAAAGCAAATAATAAGAAAATATTAAACGGAGTCAAAGTATAATTACTGCGGTTAAAAAACGGCTTGAGTAGGTTTGACTGGTAAATTTCCGATGCGGAAATGGTGCGATTCCCCATAAAGTTAGCACCTTTTCAATACACGCGTCGAACGGCGTGAATTGACCGTAAATTATATGAGCCGTAACCCAGTTGAAAGACCTATCTACCCTTCGTTCCTTGGCTAAATTACACTCAACTAACCAAGTCAATAGGGTTTCCTAAAGTGAGGCTGGTTTGGTCATTTTCTAAGCAAGCGGGAAAGGGAAAATCGTATTCCCGTTGGTTATTTTGGGGTGGGTACACGACGTAAAACGTGACGGATGCTCAACTAACAGAAGAAGGGTTCGGACATTAAGGCCTGTTTGGTTCGCGAGAAAATAAAAACATTTATGCTGTTTGGTTAATAAGAAAACAAGAATGTTCTTAACCGAGGAGCACTAAAGTCTAGGCTGGTTTCTCGGTGACCAAACATGATTTTAGAAAGCAATAAAGAAAGCAACGGCGAGGGTATTTCCGTCCAAACGAAAAATAAACGCAGAAAAAGCGAAAGAAAAGGAGACTCAAGGGACTGTGACAGTAAGTTTGGTACACTCACCGGCGGTAAGAGACGGGGACGATGCCGGCCTTGTACTCGGCGATCTTGAGGAACATGGGCATGGCGAGGTCGAAATGGGTGCGGGGAGGGTTGCACCACCCGCCGTCGTCGCTGGGCTGAGCGAAGTTAGGAGGGCAGAAGTTGGTGGCGGTGACTAAGATGGAGGGGTTGCCTGGGTGGCACCACCTGGGGTCGTCGCCGCACTTAATCTCGAAGCAGGCGCCGCAGCTAAGGCCATTGTTGAACAGAGCAGTGCTCAGTGCCGCCGTGTTCACGCCGTAGCCTTGGCTGTAGAGGTTTCCGTACCCGCAAGCGCCACCTGTAAGATAAAGAGACAAATGGGGGTTTTAGGAGGCTAAGAGCCTGAGATTTTGAGTAGAAACCAGAAAGTAAAACATGGGTTTTGCAAATCAGAGAGAAAAACTTGAAAATTTGAGAAATGAAATGGGGGTTTTTGTAAATTTTGTGAAATGGGGTTTTGAGATGAAGAAAATGGGTACGTACCCATGGTTCCAGAGGCGTCGTTGCCACCGTAGAAGGTGGCGTGGGCGCCCTCCCATGGGCCACCGGTGTAAACTCCTGGAATTCTAGCGTTGGCCTCCATGAAGAGTGAGAGCATGAAAGCAATGTAGAGGACGCGAAGGGAGGCCATTGCCGGAGAGAAAGAAAGGGGAGTGAGAAAGCAGAGAGAGGAGAGAGAGTGATGAATAGGATTGGTGTTGGGGCGAATAGAAAGCGGGAAGAAGGTGGGGGTACTTATGGAGGTTGCGAGCACGCATTAGGGTTCTGGATATAATTTACCCCTCTAATTAATGCCCACTCTCATATCTATTTATTTATTTATTTTTAAAAACATTTATATTTCTTTTTTTCTTTTCTTTTTTTAATTTCTTGTTTTCATATTTTCCAGATATGTTTCTTGGGTCACGACTCACCATTCATTGGGGAAACATGAATTGACGTGCATGTGCACCACACTTGGGCTCTCTTCATGTTGATTTTGTTCGGTCACCAATGGGAGAGAGGGGGATTCAATGAGATAACTTGATTATTTCTGAAATCTCAAATTATAAAAGTCAAATTACAATCCATAATTAATATGGCAATTTGTTTTATGTCAAATTTTATCATTTTCTAATCGAATTGTCAAATATTATTTTATTATTTAAATAAAGCTTTAAATGGTCCTAATTATTAGAAAATATAGAAACAAAATTTTGTTTGGTTGAAATGTTAGTAGAATAAGAAACCTCTCATTAAAATGAATTAAAAATAGGATAATATTAGGGAGACTAAAACTTTAAACCAAATTTGCAAACTAAATGATGTGTCACCAATAAAAAATAAGCACGTTACTCAACACTTAAGTAATAATCCAATCATCAATATCCACATCATTTGGTTTACAAAATTTGGTTTAGAAATTTGGTTTACAAAATTTGACATTGATGTTAACTATGACTTCAAATTACAAAGCTTTTAAATCCAGTCAGCAAATAACAATTATGTTGGATAGACTTTTGATGTCAAATATGCACAGTGGGTTCCACCTAGAATTTTGACATCTCTCTTGAAGATGTTCTACACATTCTATTTTTTTTTCTTGCTACACATTCATGTTTAATTATATTGGTTGTTTTCATTTGATTTATTCAATCCGATAGTAAGAAAGGTTAAAAATGATATTAAAAAAATCAGTTCTCATCCTACTTAGCATGAAATTAATTGTGAAGCTAGGCAGGGCCAACCCCATTTGATTTTTCAGATTGATGAGGGAACCTTAAGTATCATTAATCCAGCCACTTAGTACTACGGTCTAGTACTGTTCCACTTCACTTGCAAGTGAGAAATCTTAGGTTCGATTCTAGGCAAAAGCGAATTATCTACACTAAACGGGGAATAAGGTGGGCTTAGTCTTACAATGGGCTAACAATAATTTGATTCAAATTCGCATTTGGTGAGAATCGAACCTAAGACCTCTCACTTATAAGTGAAGAGGAATACCACTAGACCGTAGTACTAATTGACGGCTATTTTTTAATAATTAACAATTATCTATGCCTTAATTTGGACCTCCATGTAATACAATGAGTAACCTCATGATTCAGGCTTTTGCATGAAGATATTGGAAACATGATCTCCTAGAGGATGTAGGAAGATGAACAGTTTGGATTGTTGATATTACATTTCGAAATTTATCATTAGTGAAAATATAGCTCGAAGTTTATAAAGTCCCTAGAAACTATATAACATCAACTCATATTTTAGTTAACCGTAAATATCGGAATGTTATATCAACGATCTGAACCGTTCGTTTTTCTACATCGCTAAAAGATCACTTTTCAAAAAAGAAAATCTAAAAAATGAAATTCGGTGAGTAGAATAAAGCGTAAACAACAATCGACAGTTAAATTTAAATCTAAAGTTTATGGATTATGGTGTCGAATTTAGGAGTTGACCCCTTCACGAAAGTTGTAAAGCTTGCCATTACGAGTGATTGTATTTTTTTTCTTCACATTTTTCACACTTCTACAATAATTATTATTTATTTTGCACTCAAATAAAAAACACTATTCATGAGATTTGGAGAGTTTTAAAAATCTAAACTACCATGTAACAATCGTCTAAGCGTAGAGGATGCAATCATGAGTATTTACATCTGCTTTCACATTTTTCAAACTTATACATTATTGATTATGAATTTTATTTATTTTAAACTTCCTTAAAAAATACTATCCATGAGGGTCTGTATGGTTTTAAAAATTTAAATGACGTTGTACTTATCCTCAAAGCATAGATGATGTGATCACAAGGGTTTGAATATTTTTTTTTCACATTTTTTGCACTTGCAAATTAATTATTATAATTTTTAATGTGTTTGATATTTTTTTTAATGTGTTCTATAATTTTTTTAATCTCACTATTTGCCTATAGTATACTAAAAAAATAAACAAATAAAACTTAAAATTTTAAAGTACAATTTAAAATATACACCTATTTATGTATAAGACGGTCTTATTTTCCTCATATATTAATTAATGAATATGCAGCAAAGAACAATGCAGCAAAACTGCAAAAAAAAAAGAGGAAACGTAAAATCTAGCAGCATCTAGATGTCAATCTTCCTCAAATTAAGGGATTAGACTTAATAGAGAATCTCATGGAAAGAGTTTATATAGAATAATTACATATTTAATAAACAATATATACAAATCCACTATAGCTATTGTATTTTATAGTAAGTTTTTTTAGTAGTTTAAAAAATTAAAATCATCACAATAATTTTTTTTCTTATTGTGTCGAAATAGGTTACTTATCTGGCGCTGCAGCCTATGAATTCTGTTTCAACAGCTGCTGTCACATCCCCGCCCTGGCCCCCACCACATCTTGGGCTCGACTCCACCTAGCACGATATTGTCCGCTTTAGGCCTTGACCACGCCCTCATGGTTTTGTTTCTGAGAGCTCACATGAGAACTTCCTACTGGGTCACCCATCATGGGAGTGCTCTTGCGCGCTACTCGCTTAACTTCGGAGTTTCGATGGAACCCGAAGCCAATGAGCTCCCAAAGGGCTCATGCTGGGTAGAGATGAGAAAATACATATAAAGCTTACAGGATCCACTCCCATGGGCGATGTGGGATGTTACAATCTTACCCCTTCAGGGGCTCGACGTCCTCGTCGACACACTTCAGCTCGGGGATTGGCTCTGATACCAAATTGTCACATCCCGGCCCAGGCCCCCACCACATCCCCGGCTCGACTCCACAGTAGCACGATATTGTCCGTTTTGGGTCTCGACCACGTCCTCATGGTTTTGTTTCTAGGAGCTCACATGAGAACTTCCTAGTGGGTCACCTATCATGGGAGTGTTCTCGCGCGCTACTCGTTTAACTTCAAAGTTCCGATGGAATCCGAAACCAATGAGCTCCCAAAAGGCCTCGTGCTAGGTAAAGATGGGAATATATATATAAGACTTACATGATCCACTCCCCTGGGCGATGTGGGATGTTACAGCTGCTACCCGGGATATCTACAGATAATGAGAAGCTTAAAAAATGAAGGAAGAAAAACTTTTTGGAAGAGAAATATGCCTTGAAGAAGCAAGCCCATTTCAGAGAAAGCCATTGCTAGCTAGCCTAGCCTAGCTAGCGTTTTTCCGCGTGTCACCCTCGTGTAAACCTGTTAAGGACGCGTTATGAATGGGTTCTTATTACGTGACCAAATAATGATCCGATTAGTTATCATGTTAACCTGAAACTCATTATCTTCATATCGTTTACGTGTCGTGTTAAAGAAAAAAAAACTATAATTATTTGTGATATTACTTTCACTCATTTACTTTTTCTTTCTAAACATTTATGTATATTTTCATCTCTTGATTCTCCTATAATTTATTTAATTTAAAAGTTATAAATTAACAATTTTTTGATGTCTAGTAATCATGATAATAACTTCAGCGATGTGTGATCTCAGTAATATGTTTAGTCAATTATTTTTCAATGTTAACCACCAAGGGGTGGCAAGTGGTTCGGGATGAATTTTAGGTTCATATTTCACAAAACACATATTGAGTTTGATTCCTAACGCTGATGAATCGCACGATGGTAGTCAGGACGGGGCTGAAAAGAATTTACTGGGCTCCCAGAAGGGTGGAGCCACCAACTTGTCTGTTAAAAAAAAAAAAATATATATATATATATTCAACGTTGTTTATTACAAGATATGTAGCGGCACGCTCTCCATCCCACCAAAAGCATGAAAATCTTGCATCGATCCACAATTTGTCCGATGTAAGTTGTGAGATTTGTTTAAATACCAAACCCATTAAGGAAAACCAAACAGTAATGAAACTGATTCTTTTTGCTCAAAGAATGCTTGAGAATATGTACTCTCTCTCTCTCTCTCTCTCCCTCTCTCTCTCTACCTTATCCTTTTAGTATATGAACTTTTCCCCAACTTGTAATTTGGGGAAAAAACTAAGTCCAACCAAAGCAGACATGTTTAAAAGATCAAGGAAAACAATACAAAATTTGGGCAGCATAAATTACAAAAAAAAAAAAAAAAAAAAAAAAAAAAATCCATGGAATTTGTTCAAATTCATGAAGAACAACAGAAAAAAAGGAGTAAGTGGAAGCCACATTTGGCTTGGATCACAAGCTGAGCCATCATTGGCTGCAATTTGTCGAGAAAATTGGCATCTTCCCCTTTTTTTTCGTGAAATTAAGTTTGTTTTGTAAAATTGAAAAAACGATAAGAAAGATGAACGTGGGAATCCAAAGCCCCGAGACCACCACCTCCGACTCTCCTCCTAACCTTAACTACAAGGGCACAAGGGACAAAATAGCAACCTTGAGACTCGAGATAAGTTCCAAGCTTATGAATCTGCTCGACTAGGGTTACAAGTATGGTGAAATTCTCCGTAATTTTTTTGGACCCGAAAGAAGTAAATAACCGTGATTTGTCACCAATTATCATTTAAAAAAAAATTAAAAAAAAACTCAAAGTGTAACGAGCGTAAAACTTTGGGACCCAATCTCTCCGGACATCCTCAGCAGGGTAAGAGGCTAAAAAAGGGGTTGAGGACGGTTGGTTCTTTTGGAATGGTTGCTTCTTTGTATGCAATGAGTAATTTTTCTTTATAGTTGACATGACATTATTTCATACAAATGTTTTTTAATTTCAAACGTTTATTTTTTGTATCATCGTCTAGAGATGATACGTAAGAAGAATTCATTTGATAAGGAGGACGTTTTGTCATCCATATAAATCACTACAAATTGAAATTTCATAATAAAAATATAACTAACATAATTGTTGATTTGTTTAACACATGTGAAAGGATAAACAATCTCAAAATCTAATGATTTTTTTCGAGAAATAATGTTTTAGATGATAATAAAAAGAATGAACGGTTCTGATTTTAACGTTTGTCGATGAAATGTTGCCATGTCATCTTTGATAGATAAATGAATACTCACATATATAATAATGACTAATTATTGTTTGTAAGCCATATTCATTGTGCATAGAATAATTTATATGAAACGGATTCGCTATTATTATAGTGTGCTAGTCTAACACTGTTCAGTGAAAAAGAGACGTACACGAAGCATTACATTATTAAATCATTGACACGACATTGGTAGTGAATCCGTTTTGTAGAAGTTCTCTTTCATCTTGCGGCTCATTGGCCATGAGCCTTAACCATAAGTAGGACCCACCTTGGAGGGTTCACTGTGAGGCACAACTCATGCTTACTGGGACGAGCTCGGCTTTTATTCCGAGTTCTCGAGTCCCCTTCCGAGTAAACTAGGTAAACCAACATTTTGGATCAAATTTACAAATTATATGATATGTTATTAATAAAAATTAAGCACGTTAATCAACATTAAGTAATAATTCAATTATAAACAACTACGTCATATGATTTATAAAATATGTTTAAATAGATATCACTTAATACTATGGTCTAGTGGTATTCTTCTTCACTGGTACTGAGAGGTCATAGGTTCAATTCTCGCCAAAAGCGAATTTGAACCATATTATTGCTAATTTATTATGAGGTTTAGCCGGCTCTTCCATCCCTTAGTGTAGATAATATCGTTTGTTTAAAAGAAAAAAAAAGTGCCTGACTCCCTCCTTTATAATCTAGTTGCCTATGATTGGGTTGAGCACATGGCACGTCCACCAATATCAACTGCCTGCCCTCCTCTTTTGTGGAAATCCATTTTAATAGCCTCCATTTCTTTTTCCATTTATAAACATCATGCATTTATTTCGGAGAAAGGGAATTCAATGATCTACTTCTTATATGAAATATTCAAAAAATAGAAATATCTTCCAACAAAAAAAAAAATGTAAATATATAATCCATATGTATCAAGAAGCAGAAACCCAACTTGAAAGCTACTTTACAAATATGGTAAATTGCTTCAATTGTATCTTGAATTTGTTGGGGGCTAGTGTGAGCTTATTATCTATTTAGCTTGTATATGCGCTCATGAAAACTTCTCGATACCCATTAGCTAATCTCGTGACGAAAGATGTATAAAAATGATTGAACACTTGTTTGGATGACAAATCTTTTTCTAGGGTGATCCTTTTAACGACTTGAGTTATACAAGTCGAAGAGATATCTGCGTGGTTCTAGCAATTGAAAACCAATCAAATTGTACTGTTATATATATTGTCTCAACCTAAACTTTCGTGAGTCGTGAGTTGCATTAACAATTCAATAATATAATTAACATGCTAAGATGAATTTACATTGTATTAAAAGACTACTCACAATTGGAGAATTGATGTGTACCTTAACCCTAACCAAAGGATTAGAAGTAGTAGTAGCAAGTTGCTAAGTATCTAAGTAATGCCCATCAAAGACCATAAGGCGCCGTGAGTCAAAGGGCGCAGGGAGGGAAGGACCAAAGAGTGATGATTCAAAGTTCATACCTGGCTAGCTAGCTGAAAGTTGAAACCCTAATTGCTGAGATCCTCATCCATAAAGGTTCAATATCTCCATGTAACTGGAATTTTGTACTTGAAGTATCATAAACTTGTCCTACATGAGTGCTTTTAATAAAAAAAAAAATTTGTTATTATGGCTTGGAGTCTTTTGAATTAGGCCCATTCAATTTTTCGTTTAACTCAGCATTCATGTTGTTTCGATTAAAAATCTAATTTTGCATTTGTTTCTTAATTACCTATACATTCAGTATCAAAATTCAACCAATGGTATCTATACATTCGGTATTAAATCCACCTACGGTACGTATATCAAATCACAAAATACCTATAAAATGGGTATCAAACCCGCCAACAGACTTTCATGAACAAAGATATATACAGAAGATCGAGTAATCAACCTGTAACTAAGGTATTCTACCTCTAGTATAAAATCAAGTTCAATTGCAATAATTCACCTCTCAAACCGATATCATTTTTCATTTACTTTTGAGCGTGAGCTTCTCTATGATCAGATCATGACAAACTTATCGAACGATTGTGTTTGAAAATAAAAAAAATTTAAATTTCAAACTAAACAATCCAAAAAAGAAATAATATTTACAGCATTGATGACAAATGAAGCAACAAATTCAAGGCGTCGTTGCTACATGCTTGCATAAAATTAAAGCAGAAAATTCAAAATTTTAATATATTTTATAAATCATATGATGTGGCAATTGATGGTCGGACTTCTTTTTTACATTATTAAAAAAGAAGTCCAGCCATCAATCGCCACATCATGTGGTTTATGAAAAATTGTCTTAAAATTTGGTCATCCTAATATTTTACTATAAAAACCTCGAACCAAGGGAGCTAGCTATATATGGCTAAATAAATTAGACAAATATAATCATGTTACCATCGTGAGATAAATGGAGAAACATGAAACATGATCAAATGATAATACCCGCACACTAAATTTGACAATATCATAATAATGCATGGATTAATCACTTTAGCTAGTATTTATTCTGCAGAATATCCCACAAAGAGTCGATTTATAGTCTCTGCGCAGTTTTAACCTACATGTTATGTGTTTCCTTCTTCTTCTTCTTCTTTGTTTTATTTTGGTTCTTACATATTATTCTCACGTGACAATGTGTCAAAAAAGGTTCACATATGTTGCTTTGACCACCACCTTTAATTGCGCGTTCATTTGTTAATGGACTGTTGGGTTGAATGTGTATAGGAAATACTTGTGTTCATAAAACGCTTTTATACGTCGAAAATTTTGTTAAAATTACAGTGCTTTATGATTAAGTACATTTTCAGAAAATATTGAAATTGTTTTAGTAACATAAAACACTTTTGAGTTTCTGTTACACTAAAAACTATAAATTTAGTTATCTAAAAATGCTTTTAGCATTCTGAATACAGTTACGACGAAACCCTCAACTCAAAAGATGGCATATTGGTGATCTTATGGTTAGAGATTAGAGAGGACATGTGTGGGCTGGTAGGTGTAGCCAGCTAGCTAGTACTTTTTTTTATGGAAAGAGATTCTTTCTGGATCCCTTCCTTCTAATCCACTAAGTTTAAGGATTTGGGTCGTTGAAATTTAAACCAATGGCTACAAATAGGGATTCACTTTAAAAGTTATAATAACTTTAGCCGTTAGATCAAATTTCAATGGCCCGAATCCCCGGACCTGGTGGATTAGGTGGAAGGGATCCGGAGAGGATCCCTTTCCCTTTTTGACACCTAATGTGTTTTAAACTTAAAAGGTGTCCCACTCATGCACCGAGCAACGAGATCTAGCAAATCTGCCGGGTCATCATCATCACCAATATCGATCGGCAATGGAGTTAAGAAGGTTGGCTTTTGCCTCAACTAAACAGCACCAACCCCATGCATGGCAAGACATGTGAACGTGCCCCCCAGATCGCCTTTGAGCCCTACCTCTTCGATCTCTCCTTCTGCTCCCCGATCCAAATTTTCCACGTTGTGTAATGTGAATTTGTGAAGGAGATTAGTGAGGCATGTGATGAAATGTGCATCGATGGTGTTGCTTTAGCTTATTACGTACGTACTCAGCTGCTGCATACTGCAACACTAGCCCCACTTGGCCCCCCTCCCAACACGGCCTTCCATTTTTGTGTGTACGGAACTCAAACTTTGTTAATTAATTCAAATGTATCAAGTCAATATGCATGCATGGGCTTTGCTTAGTTTGTAATTTGATCCCCATTTGTAATGTTTACCATCATCAATTGTCTTTTTATTGATTCTATACATTTTATTTTGTTAGTGTGTTTATACCAAGTGGGTACCCGATTCAAGAGAAAGAAAGAATGAGCGAAATGCAAAACAAATTTCACAACCATCTACGTTGAAATGAAAGATTATCGATGAGTGCTAATTTTAATTGATGTAACGCATAACATGACAATTGATTATTTGTTGTAAGTAAGTGAGATTTAAGTAAAGAGAAATCGAATAATAACTTCCATTTCTTTAGCAATGAGCATGCCTATAAACAATCAGTATTTACATACATGGATAATGCTTTTGTCCCCCAATGGGGGTCTTACTTGTCATTTACTTATGTTTAAAGAACTTTTACCATCCAAACATTATAATCGGAACCATTCATTCTTTTTATATATCATCATCTAACGATCACATCTGCAAAAACTATGCTTAAAAAATGGATAGTTCATCATGCGAATGCTACTCGTTACCAAAACCGTTGATTGGTTTAACATGTATGGATAACTGAACGATTTCCAAATTGAATAATAAAGAGAATAAATAGTTCCGATTATGTGTTCGGACGGTAAATATTCGTTAATCATAAGTAGAGGGAACAATAGTAAGTCCTCATAAGAGGGACACAAGCATTATCTTACAGACATTTCAGTGCTTAAGTGGCACAGATTAAGACTAATTAATCTCTAATATCTAACTAAACTCTACTAATTAGCAAACTGTTTTGACATCTAACCAATAGAATCTGACTTCATAAAAAAAATAAGTGAGATTCAAAGAGGCCGAAATATATAGACAAATGAAACATTTTTACTACTTGAAAAGTTTAAATATCAATTCTTGTTGTTAATTCAAAAATAAATTGATAAACCAATGCAACATTTGATTTAGGGTTTCCAGACATTTCTTTGTCTCATTCATCGATCATCGTATGGATGGTGGCTGATTGCTTTCTAAAAGGGTTGACTTTGACTACATTGCATGTGTACGGGTGAATACACAAGCTTTTTGGGATCCAAGCACGATCGCATGCAATTTTAGGATTATATATTTCAGAGGAGCATTAGAAAATACTCTTTCATCATGAGCTTTCTCTTCGTATAGCACTCCATTCCAACGAAACGAGATAGTCCTTAAAAGTTTGCTTTCTTGCTATATATGCCGCCCACTTACATATATAATTAAGTTATTATATTATTTGTTTGCCTCCGACTCCAATCATGTCTATGGATTATGGAATATCGGTTAATGGGAGCTTGTGTCAACTTCGCTTCAAAAGTTGGTTTCATAAATTGCTTATATGAGTTAAATCCCACTACGTCAAAGTCAAACAAAACAATAAACCAATGCTAATGTATTGGGTTAGTTTGTGTTTTTTTAACAAAACAATATTTAGAGAAGTCGTTAAATAATTATTTTTATTTTTCGTTTCAGTTTTCAAAATCAAGCCAAAACTTGATCATTCACCCAAGTAGCTTGCGGCTTTTGGTTATCAACTTTTTAAATGAACGCTGATAACAATTATCAAACAAGTTATTTGTTTTCAGATTTCTTGTACAATGAGAATTAAAAAGTGAAATGTCTATTAAACAAGCCTAAATTACTCTAATTTATGAAATATGTATTTGAATGTGAATGTAAAAGGGCAGATTACTTTGCTCTAGCTAATTGCCATAATTAACGTATGCATTGTAATGCTTCAATGGGTTGATTATCTATTTTCTTTATTTTCTTTCTCGGAACTTTGTTTTGGGTTTTAACGGGCTTTGTTGTGACAAGACGGTTCAGTCTATAAGACCTATGTTGAAGAAGTATCTTAACCATTCACAATAATAACTCTAAGCTTGTTTAGCGACAAGTAGACACCCAATAATAACACTAAGCTTTTATTTACTTTATATTTGGAATCTTTAGGCCTGGCCATTTGATAAAAGAACAAACTTGCTGTCCATTTCGAAATAGACCAGCCGATTAACAAGAATTAATTAAATGAGTAATGAGAATTCTAAATGCATGCAAACCAACATGATTTATTCTTATAAAAATGATAAACTTTCTATATTCTAAATAAAAATTAAAAAATATTTTTAAAACACAGCCATGCATGCCAAGCAATGTTGTAGCTTAATTTCTCAAAGTAAAATGTTGTAGCTTAATTACTAGTTATATAAAATTTATGGGGTTGACTATAATTGTTACATGTGTTTAATCTGACGGTCAGATATATTATTGTGAATTTATGTATTTCATACAATCATCATTTAACCGTAACAAAATGTGATTATATTAAATACATATAAGTATCATTGCCAAATCTCAAATTTTTTGAGTTGAGCCCTTGCATGACGGCAGGGGTTCGAACTCTATCGGTGGCTAATCTAACATCTAATCTAACAAAATCTATCGTTTGACAAAAAAAAAAAAATCTCAAATTTTTATATACAAAAAGAAAAAAATTATTCTATTTATGTGTAGGATGAGAGATGAGACGTATAGCTAAAGTATCAATGTATATTATTGAGGTTTGACCATTGTTTAATATTTTAGCTATGATCCGGAGCAGAGAGTGACCATGTTCAAATTAGTTCTGCTGTTTTCTAACCAAAGGACAATGCTCCAAATTATTCCGTACCCTCTGATAAGCAAAGGGATTTTCATGTTAGCTATCACCTGCCTATCATTAAATTATGGTATTATACTTATCGATGACTCTAATATATATTTGTTCATATAAATTACAAGCTCACATTAATTAAACAACATTAACATTAGTATTTTCCTGTCTGTAGAACATAGTAACATGCCAATAGTGTTCTAAATTATACATTATTTGGCTTCATCTATTGACTTAATATTTCTAAATGCATTGTCGAATTTTTGACTTTTTGATTTGTGTATATATAATTGTTGTTTGATACCAACTTGGACTTTTAATTAACAAGAAAAAGAATGACACGGTTTGCAGAAACTGTGTACGGCTAATTCTATGTTGTGAGTTATATTTATTTTATACATCTATAAAAGAGAACCGGGATTTCTTATTGATCACTCCTCAGTTGCATGTTGTTGAAAGCATTTGTCATTTTTAATCGAAATTATGCCTTTCTTATTGTACAAATTACTAGTTGAAAAAGTCTTCGCTGACTGATTACTGGAAAATGACAAGGGGATTCTCTCAAAAGGCTCTTCATGAACTATCTATCACTTTATGTTTTTTGTATAATATTTTATAACATTAGCACGTGAATTGATGTTAAACTGTGAGATGACAGATAGTTTATAGAGAGCCTCACTTTTAAGAGAATCCCTTAACATTTCTCACTTATTTATATATCTCCTTGATATGGGCAATCTCTTGATATACCATCACGCAGCATACATGGTAGATTATTTTTCCCTTTTTCATTTGTATAGATTACATAAAAATAAAAGTCATAAACAGTGTAGAATTGTCGCACTTGTAAGCTTCCTAATCTAATATCATTAGCTCAATTAAGCAAATACATTGAAAATAAAATAAAAATTATTCCAATCGCGGAGAATGATTCGAATTCATCTAAGTTGTGCCGTGACGAATTATAGTGCTTCAATGAAAATAAAACCTAGATATATAAACCTACTTTTAACAAATACATTGAAAAGAAATAAAATCTTATATATTGTCTAGAGTCAAATCCGAATTAACGTCAACTAAAAATCAATACCATTCAAGAGTTGTCACAATTTATATTTGCTTATATTAACTACTTTTAAGTTTCCAAAAATACGAAAATAGTAAGGGAATAAGAACCTATGTAAATTCTCCCACATGAGAGAGCTGTGTGAATATGCCATGAAAATTCAACAAAGAACAAAGAGTGGAGTGGACGGTGTGACAAGAAAGATCGACAGCTGCATGCCATGTGGTGTCGGTGAAAAAGCAAGCGATCAGAGGGGTCCTCTACGGACTACTTTTCCCCTGACCTATCATCCATCAACACAACTCTTGCAGATTTTCTACTCTTTCCATGTGATCTCTCACTTCTCTGCATCCCTTAATTCGTCCAAACACAATTAGGGTTTCGACCTCACCAGAACGGTTGCGACCTCTCTCAATCGGACACGTACATCACCAACCATTTTATATTTGGTGTTTCTTTTGAACATGCATGCATATGTAGTTTCGTCTCATCATGTTTAATTCAAATTAGGGTTCTACGATGCATCTGGGACCAACAATGTACAATGTGAGTTTGTAGTGAATGTTAACACAATTTGGTTAGTGTGATTAATCTGTACCCTAATAGAGAGGAGCCAATTTTATCAATTTTATGATGTCAATGATGTGTCTGAATTTAGAGAAGTGTGATCTCGCGAATCTAATATTACTCTTGCATTAAGATTCAATGTGACTTATTACACACTACAAGAAAATGGGATAATAGTGACGAAGCAAGTGCACTTATAGTTATTGCTGAGGTAGTTATTTTTAAAGTGTGACATACAAGAAGTAATAAAGTTGTCATACATTGGATTGTTTGTCACGCATTTAACAATAACTTGTAAGAATTAATCTGACCCTTAAAAACAACGAAGAAGATAATGTATAGTAGACTTCAATAGTGAGCTTCTCCTCTCTTGCAGAATCAATATACTCGACTTACAATAGGTCTCTTAGTCCAATTATGAGCCGTCATTCTGTTAGAGCAAGTGTCCACAATTTATATAGATGATTAATCCAAATGATTCCCTTATTAAAATCCATATATGATCAAAATATAAGTGATAAAAACCAGTTTACATACTAAGTCCAATTTCATGTAAATTAGCACAAGTGATCCTCTTTTCATAAGCTTTTCTAAACCAATTTGAACTCAAACATCCCAAAATACACTTATGCTCATATTCTAACATAGCTACGCCAACAACAGCTATACTTGCTCCGTGGCTGTTGCTTCCTTGAAAACAGTGTTATAGCCGGGGCAGACAATTATTGAAATGAGTTACCGACAGAAACACCAAAATGAGGTAAATATTCTCTTTACTCCCAAAGACAACAGTTATATTTCTTGCATGGTCGTTTAATACATGCACCTATTGAGTGTACGAGCTTTTGTTGGGCAGACTGGGACCTTTACAAGGATTTGCTACATTAATATGTGTATATCATACTCTGATGTGATTTACAAACAAATCAAAACATGTGATTGATATCTCAGATTAGCATGTAATGTTGGCAGAGTTGGGGAACACCTGCAGAGGGGCTGGCTCAATAAAAGGACATGTCAATGAGTAGTACCCATTAAACTACTAACTTCGATCGGACCAAAAATAAACTCCTAATTTTCTGAACAATAATGTTGGTTTGGAGAGCTTTTCAAAATGAGCAATGAGATTTCAATTTTCTCACATTGCCCTCTAAAGTTTTGAAATTGTATCAATTTAGGTATTATGTATAATGAATTGGCATGAAATCCGTAACTAAATTGACATGTAAATCACATTTACACCCGTATAACTGGCTCGATCTCGGTGTTTCTGCCCGGCCCCTACTACCATCATCAAGTCCCACGTATATCAATCCCTCAAACATGTTGTAAGGCCCTTTGTTTTCTTTTGGATCGATCCATGAACCCATCAGCCGATAATCACAACCCAAGCCATGTGCTGGAGTTGGCTGCACAAATGAATCCCTTCCTTTTAGTATCGGAAAATGAGGAATCAAATTCCAAACCTTGTTTAACATTGAGAAGAGAACTACTAAAGATCTATTAGACCACATTGCTCATGCCTCTTATGTAACCTAAGTTTTGCGTTTGATCTCGATCATTTGACCATAGTTCGTAATCGTTTCGATGATTTTGCTCTAATCTTGCATGTTAAGCAAAACAACGTCAATTTTAAGCTACTATACTTTTCATCATCTATTTTCATTTACTAGTGAAAAAAATAGGACATCCGATAGTAAGTGAGCAAATTGAGAGGTTCCTCCACCTGTTAAGTGCACACACCCTCTCATTTGGTAGTTAGCTAGCTACCTCATCATGCATGCCCATTTGAGGACCAAAACAGAAGCCAACCCTAGCTAAGCTAACAACCGTTCATATTATGCCCTAAAGGTGTCGAAGCAATTAGGTACAGCCTCACAAATGGGGGACACAAAACTAGTAAAGGCCATTGGAGATTATGTGTCCATGTTAGTGCACTACTACTACACATGAACCCTAATTCAAATTTTCACCATATATCTTGCACCTTTTAGCACTTTAATTTAGCCTCTGAAACATGTGAAACCCTAGACAAGTATTATCATGTACGCAGCTTTGCTATTTGGTGATGAAGGATCCCTGTGAGGTGAATCTCGTGAAAATCCAGGAAAATTTCAATGCAGTTTTTGCAAACAGCAGCTGCAGCACAGAAGTTTAAAAGCATGTCTCCCTTGCTGTACGCGGCTTGAAGGCAATTACTACTTACATTTTATCCTCTCACGTGACTGACTGTAAAAGCTAACATGCACGATGCAGCTATAGACGACAACAACTACCACACCAAATCTTATATTATTAAGTAGGATTGACTATAAGAATTCTATAACAACATTGGGTACGGTTTTGCACCAAATCTTCCGTTTGCTCCAAGTACTTCATATATTTTACGATGTAGCTATTGACATCTTCTCAAAATAAAATATCGGTAGGGTTGTCTAATTTAGGTAATGTCTAGTAGGACTGCTTGATTAGAACAGCATCAAGTGAAATTGGACGAAATTCAATGAGACTAAAATATGAATATAAAAGAAGTCACGCTTTAGTAAGAGATGCATGCGGATAACATGACGAGATGCGTACCTAAGTTTGTTATCCTCACGTAAAATATTGGTAGGGTTGTCTGATTCAGGTAATGTCTAGTAGGACTGCTTGATTAGAATAGCATCAAGTGGAATTGGACGAAATTAGATGAGACCAAAATATGAATATAAAAGAAGTCATGCTTTAGTAAGAGATGCATGTGGATAACATGGTGACACACCCGTACCTAAGTTTGTTATCCTCACGTAAACCTCCGTAGCCATACTAACGTCTCTAATTCTGCGAATTTCAAAAGCATATGTTTAAATGGGTGGCAAAAAATAATTGGCATTGCAGAGGCATAGAAAAAGAAAACAGGAAATAACCATAAACAAGAAACAAGTAATATCAATTATGGCAAATGGTACTTTACCCCAGTAGCGAAAAACATTCATGTCTATGCATTCTAGCTCTAGTTCGATTCCCACTGATTACCTTTCCCCGAACAACTACCTATTAACCCACTAAACGCAATCTCTCCATTCAAAAAACAGGTAATAGCAAGTATCAAACTGAAACAATCGGATCCATTTTTCTACCATCTTGTGCAAATTGACAAACCACCACCATTCCACAAACATTGAAGGTCAACTGCGAACGGAAAACTAAAATATTTTACTGATAAGATTTACAAATGCACCACTTTTCAACACTCCTTATTTCAAGGATCGCATAGTATCTCGAGTTTTCTTAAAACTTCAGCTATGCAAATTTACACCATCGTCTGTCTTGACATCTTCAAATTTTCTGATTCATATACTATTTCTCAAACTTCTGCTAGTTTCGAATTGAACAGATTATATACAAATGCTTACTTCTAAAATCAATCAAAATTTGACGCGGGAAATACACAAAACTCACCAGGAAATGGTATCCCTTGCGTCTAATGCTGACCTGCCATTTCGGCCATGTATTGAGCAATATAGCCCAAGAAATTGGATGCCAATAGCCCACAGAAAAACAAGTGGAGTACGGGCCACATGCAGAGCTAAGGTCTTGAAGCGAATTCCTGTTCATCATATTTGACGGTTTTCCTGGAGGGTTTGACAAGAATAATGCTCGGGCATCAACTGCTGCAGGTGACGATGCTTACAATAATTCCTCACAGCTGGTGTAACAAGAGAACATCGCTTACCCATAGAGATCATTGTCACATCAGCGACTGTCTCTGATGACAAAATCCGGTGAAACGAATCTATCTTTATCCCTCAAATGACAACCTCTTTAAGTAAAAGCACATCATCGCGTGGATGAGCTTCTTCTACCCGAACAAGAACTTCATCTCCAATTTGAGCTCCCACGGACACCCACACGGAAGATTGAAGTCCCACCTGCAAAATTTTAAGTTGGATACAATTGACTTATATGTACACACTCGATCTGCGTATACTATATTTCCACAAAAGTCGTTATAATAATATCATAAAACAAAAATGCTACTCTTACCACCTAGTGTACCATCATTTATACCATCTCTCTAATAGAGATGGGACCCGCATACGTTGGCAGGCCCTATCTCTATTAGAGAGATGGTAGAAATGATGGTACAATTAGGTAGTAAGTGTAGCTTTACTCATCATAAAACTGTATAACTAATTACTCAGACGTAATACAATACAAGAAGTTTCAAACTACAAAGAATGCATGACACGAATATCTGCATTTACAATTAAAAGATGCAAGGGGATGATACCTCAATTAACAATATGGCCGCAATCCGATCCTTGATGAATCTAAGAATCAGCACACGATACTCTTTTTCTTTTGGCTGCCTTCTCAGATATTCTAATATCCAGTACCGAAGACTGCTGATGAAGAGCCTCCTTGCTACTCTTACATTCATGTTCACAATAGATGCCATCCCTTCTAACTGACCAGCTGAGAAAGGAAGAGATTCCCCTGCAAGAAATGCTTTCACCTACATAACAAATCCATTCATCAATGCTTAACGATATTATCTCAACAATTTGGCTGAATGCAGTGTAAAAACAAAAATTTACAAAACATGAAGAAGTCATAACACTTGGCCCTGCCACCTTAAACTCTTTGACATTGGCTTTGTCGAATTTAAAAGATTTAATCAGTAAGGTCAAATAAATGTGTGCAACCAGGACGACCCTCGTAGAACTGTTCAAAAGATATGGTGAAGCACCAATTTTCTTCCAGAATTCCCCGTGAGAAGAATATGGCTAAAGACGGGGTTTAAAAAGGGTAAATACATAAAATACCTGCATTTTTATTCTGCAAGCAAATACTGTCCTACAGAGGAAACACAGACAGCAATATGATTTGATTACCTTCATACATCTGGTTTTTCATTTTCTTTTTTAAAACAACACTCTTTCCTCCTCTGTTTTGAACAGTAGACTCGACACAGCAGTGACACTTAACTGAAAGCCATTCATTCATGACCATATTTTTTGTCTACTTGCAAAAGGCAGACAAGAGATCAAAAACACTATGATTTTGTTGATAGCAGACCCAAAAGGGGCAAGGTGCACATTTTACGTTGAAGATTATTAAGAACTATACTTATATGAAAGAAAATCACCTGATAGTGAGCTAGTAGATCCATGTATCTACGGATGGGAGATGTAAACTGAACATAACCTGGAAGTCCTAAAATTCCATGACGTATAGGTTTTCTGAAATCAATTTCAGCAGCACGCATTAGTTTAACAAGAGCAGAGCTTCTAACAGGTCCTTCTGGAAGATGTGCAAACACAGAGGTGTCGATGTTGGATTGGGGTTGTCCTCTATAGGGTAAAGGAATGTTATTTCTAGAACCAAAAGTGGCTATAACTTCTCCGCAGAGTACCACCATCTCAGTGACAAGTCGCATTGCAGGGTCTGCCTGGTTTTCTACATACAAATTAATCACAGGCTGCGGATCCTCTGGATTAACCACTTTGATGCGTGCTTCCAATGTGGCTGTGTCAATTGCACCCTGAGAAATGCACATGGTTATTGTCAGAAGAATTGGAGGGTTACTGATATATATCATTGCTACAAAACCATCCTTGCGGAGATCTTAAACCAATATTGTCCTTTAACAAATGTAAATGCATGTTTGTTTTATCAATGAAACTGTTCGAAATGAGTTTTAGATTTTTTTTTTCTTTTTTCTTTTTTTTTCCCATTTGTTCCCAATAATTATGATCTTAACGATTTTGCATATGCTTAATATTTATAGTAGAATCTCTATAGGGTCCATGTTATTATGAATAGTACAACCATGATTATGAGGATCATGAGACACCAAAAATATCTATTGGAACTTTTAAGTCACACTACAAAGGTTCAGAATTAAATTGGCTCTGGTTCTTTAAGTTCAACCTGTTCTCGATGCCATATTGACCGGAGAGTTGCAGCCTCAGACAGGATTTTCAGTTCAGCCTCTTCTTGCAGGTTCAAATGAAGAAGCTCAGATGCACTCTCATATGTCAACATGTATGTTGGTTTAATAATTGAGTTGTCCACTGAATATTCTGCAATGCTGCCAAACCCCAAAGAAGGTAGAGTTAGTTCATTAGTAAAATTTAGTAGGCAAAAAGAAAACTACCCTTCAAATTAGCGAAAGCTATGATGCTTGAAAGAAACATCCACCCAACTTGTTCCGAATGATTATATAATCTTTCAGTGTAAATATTCACAAAGGTAGGAACATTCTAAGAATCTAAATATATAGTTGGTAATCGAAGACCCCTAGGTTAAGTTGGATGTCTTAAACTGCTATGAAGTACCAGACATAAGTCAA
Source organism: Pyrus communis (assembly GCF_963583255.1). Taxonomy (NCBI): domain Eukaryota; kingdom Viridiplantae; phylum Streptophyta; class Magnoliopsida; order Rosales; family Rosaceae; genus Pyrus; species Pyrus communis. The sequence continues at coordinate 13,550,862 of NC_084819.1, forward strand.
CACACAGGTTGCCATTCATTTTGGTATAAGAGACATAAATATGGTGGTGGCATAAAACTAAGGTCATAACACACATATCCAGGTGAGAGGTACGTAATGTGGATTTTGGAATTATCCTACTGACAACAGTATGATTTACTCATTCCACTGTCAGTAGAATAAGGATTCATTCAAATTCAAAATATATCTAACCACCACCTTCATACACATATCCAAGTATGAAGTAACAGTCCCCAAGCCCTCCGTGTAACTCCATTAAAATAAAATACAGCATCGATTGGGATGAGATCTCAAAGAGAGGGGCAAATGCAAACAAAAATGTTTTACCTTCCATTGGAGTGCAGCACCACAGATACAGTAACCGCATTGCAAATCTCTCCTTGTTGCATACTCATTCCCTCAATGGCAAGTTTCTCTGGGAACATAGGATAAGTAGCAGTGGGCAAGAATACAGAAGTTCCTCTTCTCATTGCCTCCCTATACATTATAACTAATAAAAAATGAGTGAAACACAAACATATATCCACTTTGTTTTGTAGAGTCAAGAGCTACCTGTCTACTATGCTCCCAGGTTGAAGAAACCTAGTTGCATCTGCAACATGAATCCATATTTTAATGTGTCCATCTTGTAGCCTCGTTGCACTCAGGGCATCATCGAGCTAACATATTACAACAAAAAAATTTCACAAGAGAGGTCAAACTTTGACATGGCAAAATTTACTTTTTTGACATCAGAGGATGATATCAGTATTAGGCATGTGCAAAACATACCTCATCAGCCTCGTCCCCGTCAATAGCATAGACCTTCAAGTGAGTGAGATCTCGCCTTTCAATCTACAGAAAGAACATTTACAGAATTATTGTCTAATTATTTAACTAATTATTTTCACACACACAAAATGATTCCACACAGCATTAAGTACGTGATCTGAAAATTATATACTGAATAAGATTCCCCATGAGTATTACTACACTGATAAATGAAACAGGCTAACCTCATCTGAATCAGAGGAATCTGACAAAAGATGTTCTGCAGATGATATAACTTCATCTGAATGATCAGTACGGATGTTCAATTTCAATAGGTCAAGATTCACATGTTCAGGAAAATAGCCAATGTCTATGAGGAGATTCAAAGCTGATGAGGCTGTTTTTACCATCCCCATTGTTCTTAGGATCTGACAAAAATGTATATACAAGAAGATATAGATCAAGAACAAAGCATCATGTATTATGACACAGGGAATTAGGGTAGAACATCATTCAAGATCTTTTGCTCCTGAAATATCATATGAGGGTAACCTTTCTCTTGGAAACCCATACATTTACAGAGCTTAGTAGTAAGTACCTATCAAAACAGCAAACTAAAACACTGTCGTTTAAGTCAGACTTACTATTCCAGCTGTTTTCCTTTGGTCATCAATTGTGCAAGCATCAATAGCATAAGCTTCAAGAGACTCAATTTTGTGTCTGATTTTCTCTTCTACCAACCAAGAAGATTTGGGAGGTTTAGCATCTAAAGGCATTGCCTTAGCAGATTTCAGTAATTGTTTAAACTCCTGCAGTTCTTTCTCAGCAGCCTCCTTTGCGAGCTTCCTACACAGAAGTTCCTCAACCTAGTTCCTCAAACAAAATGACTTTCATGGTAAGATTATTGGAAAAGAAAACAAGTAATCAAGATGAAGGCTATCACAGATTACTCAACCCAATAATCTTGCATTCACTTCTAACAGATGGAAAAGCAAACAAGCAATCAAGATGAAGGCTATCACAGATTACTCAATCCAATAATCTTGCATTCACTTCTAACAGATGTCAAGAATAACTGTTTTTTTCTTTTTGAAATATATAGATAGCACCCTTATATTGTGAGGCCAAAACCAAGACAAAAGCACTGAACTCTAAAAATCACTACATGGTCAATACATGGCCACAAAAAGGTCAATGCCAGGGCACTAACCTATCTCACTCCATGAACAATGAAGCAGGATCCCTCTTATGAAGCTCCCCCTATATGTAAAGATGCCAAAACATGAAACAAAAGAATATTTTTTAGTTGAGTGGCAAGATTAGTATCTGCCAGTATGCTGAAACCATCCTAAGATGATCAACTTCAGCTTGGACATTATTAAATTATAAATCACCTGGGTAATATGCACCAACAGTCTACAACAATCAAGTTCTAATAAATTTTCTTTACCATCTAGTACAAAATTATGAAGATAGAGTGACTTACAAATGACAATATCACTCTTTCAAGCATACATCTTACTAGAATCACTCTTTCTTGAAACACATCTAACATGAGGAACCATAGAGTTAGACATGTCCAAGCCAAGGAAACATATGTAATAGGAATCTGGACCCACATGAACCGTTTTCTTGGACAAAGATATTGAACCAAAGTATAATGTACCTGCAGAGCAGGTCGAGGACCATATATAGAGCGAGAACCCTTTGTCTCCAGCACAGTGAAGTATACTTCATCTTCTGAAAGCAACAAATGAGCACAGTAGCATTCAAGAGGTTCCACGCTACCAAATATCATCTGTGTGGATGAGCTAGCGTCATTGAAGAAGCAGTAGTACATAAAAACTTTAACTTGAATGTACAGTACCTCGGCTAATTCTTCTGCCGTCAACCGCTTATTCTTTTCAAGGAGCTCAACCCAAGCGAATTCAAGCAGTGCTGGATCCTGCACCAGACCAACAAATATCCTTCACCAAAAACACAAACCAGCAGACAAGAAAACGTAAACATTCTTATCCACAACTACTTTTGGGCAAGAACCAATTCACTAACCGAGTTATCTTGAGCTTTCTGAATAAAGTCTGATATCTCTGTGTGGTCAAAGTTCTCAACACCGGGAACAATATACGTAATTTGTTGTGGTTTAATTGACGATGTAACACCATTCTGACATAAGTACAACAATCAAAACACAAATTTCAGAATACCAGCAAAACAAACAAGCTACAATCTTTGCGTTTATTAAGGCTAAGAACAAAGAACAAAGAGTTTTCCAACACTTAGCAACCTATTAATATGCCGCATTAGTTGTTTTGTGTTTCTAGTAGAACCTGATCGGACACCATCCAGTTCTTCTTGCCATCAGGTTTCTGCGCAACGGCCAGCAACACTCTCTCTGCATCCTTCTTGAACTCCAGTAGCAGACCTTGCTGCAGTGTCCGGCTCACAAGCTTATCTTCTACAATCCATCCACTACTTGTCAGCTCCACGCCACACAATAGTAAATATCATATTTGCATTAAAGTTCAGCCTTTTTCTTTCTATTTAACCAAACACCACATAATTACATTAAGTTTCGTTTGGCTCTAGGATTGGATGGGATTGGATTGGACTGAAACGGATAACCGGAAAAGGTTTACCGGAGGTCATTTCGAGGGGATTAGACTGCGATTAGACATGAATGTTCTCCCTTCTTATCCTACAACGAATAAGTTTTCTTCTCCATTAATCCATCTCCTACCTAGAATTTCGCCACATTTATTCCTTTCACATATCCAATCCAGTTCTCTATACCAAACGAGGTCTAAGTCCTCTAAGTTCATAATCAAGGATAATGAAAAGAAAATTAAAAGAAATGTGATAATTTTGTGAGGGAGAGAGGGAGAAGTTACTTGGCGGCAGCGCGAACTAGTCTCCGTCTGCGCAGGGCGCCCAGCTCTTCCATGACGCTATTGACGAGGCCGTGAACGGAGGTGCTTTGAACGCCGCCATGGCCTGGAGCTAGCTTACCGGACCGAAATATCGGGAAGCGAATGCCTAATTTGGAGAATCGGCGGAATTGGAGAGTAGTGAAATGGCAAGGGCAGCAGCGGAAGGAAAGGAGAGTGGGTGAGGAAGCCGAAGAGGAGGCGGAGCGGAAGACCGTGGAGCTTCCGACGGCTCGAACCGCCATGGCGGATGAAAGGTTTGGGGAAATGCGAGCGAGTTTTTGGTTTGCTCTGCTTCTGTTGTTGATAAAATGGGATACCACTTTGCGACAGCGAAATGTTTGTTCTTACACCCGCCCTTTTGCTTGAGTTTTGTCACACCCAAATAATATAAGTTCTCACACTCAATATTATATAAAAGTATGCTTATTTAATAACTATTTCGGTTTTTAGTTTTGTGGTACAGTTAGAGAAAAAGCATGCAAGAAAGTTGAATATAATTTTTTTTTATATAATGGTATTATGGTGCGGAGTTGGATAAGTAATACAATGAATTGTAATTATTGAAATAAAACGCACAATGGAAAGTAAAAAAACTTAAATTGAACTCGCAATTTATGAGAGTCTAACCGCAGATTTTTACTCACAAGTGTAAAAAGATACGACAAGACTGAAGTGCTAATACAAGTTAAAAATGCTTTGAGTTGTTTTCACTTTCAAGTTTTATGTTTTTATATATTATTCATCATTAACATTCTTTTCCACGTCAACATAAATGCAGGATTAATCATTGTCATGTTATTATTTAACGGTCAGATACAATGACTGATTGAACTCGTAAGTTTGTAAATAGCATTAAAATGTTAAGAATATGAGGTAGGAGTTTGCAATTGCACAAAAACTTCAGAGGGATGAAATGTAATTTACTACTTTAGTAAATTTTTGGTAAACATGGTCGGTTGGTAAACTTGCAAGAAAAAAACAGTAGCTGAATACATATTTTCGCATGCATTCACTTGCTGCTAGATCCATGTTGTATAAAAAAAAGAACAAATCAATCGTATTGATGTTAAAGATCAAGAGTCAAGGTTACACAATGATATGAATACATATAAAAACAAACGCATCAGAACGAAAAAACAGAAATCCGTGACAGCAAATTTATACATCTGAGCAACTGATGGAACCTCTCGGCTGCAAAAATCAACCGCAAAGCTGAGAACATAGCCCCTGGATCTGAGAACTGCTTGCATTTGGAATCGCATACGTGCCATTTTTACCATTGCTCGAGCATGTTAAATAGATTTGATCACCCATCTGGTTTGACTGCAGTGAGATCATAGCACACAGGAGTCAGATCGATGCGGTTATCACCAGATCAGTACTGGCAAGACCCTTTCTGCTCACTAGTGCCATACGTACATTGCCTCAAAACATTATTGCATAGAGGACAAGACTATATATAAACTGACTCTTTCTAATGACCAATTCCGTCTGACATGCACGGACTTGGACAATTAGCGTCTATTAATAACTTTACAAAGATGCGTTATCAATTGAAGGTAATCTTCTGTTTTCATGGCATGTCTTCATGGGTAACGAGATTCGAGACTATCAACTGCTACTATCTTTCCTCAATTCCTTTACCCTTTTATTTTCTAAAAATTTACACAACCTAGTTTAAGTAAACTCAGATGACAATATTTTCAGTACATTGATAGTCAAGACCTTTTCACCCAGGCAAAAAGTTGATCAAATTTTAGAAAAATGGTTTGAATTGTTAAAATTGATTGCGTGTTTTATATAATATGCAGAAGGTGGAGCGGGCGTAGAGTGTTAAGTACCGTGCAGTACGCAGGCTCCGTGTTGCAGCTCCATCTTGAAGTAGGGACACAAGATAAATAATGACACCAAGAACAATGTTTATTGGCATCAACTCCCCGAAGAAGCATAACCAGGCCAACTGTAAACCTGTCATATCAGCAAAAATCTGTTTAGATTATAAATTTGTGTTATGTAATTGACTACTAAATTTCCAAATTACAGAAATTTCCTAGCCAGGCGTAAATCCAAACTACCTAAGTTTACTATATATGATATCCCTTTCGTACCAATTTTGACATGACGTAATAGAAGGAGAACATACAACAAAGAAGAAAAGCAAGAACAAAAATAAGTGGCGGCAATTGAAGATACGATGAGAGAAAATCAATTAAGGTGGTTTGGACATGTAAACCGAAGACCTACAAATGCTCCCAATTAGAAGATGCAATTATGAGATAGAGTCAGAGCAAAAGGGGTAGCAAGACTTAGAAAGAGACTCTATAAAAAGACATGGAGTACTTGGAGCTAACGGAAGACATGGCGCAAAACTGAGCGCAATGGCGTTGTAGGATTCATATACCCCACTTGGTGGGATAAGGCTTTGTTGTTGTTGTAGTCTTTCATATATACTTTTACTACAAGTACTACGGCAGCCTAAAATGGAAACAAGAAGTGTATAGAAGCACAGAAACAAATTGGCTTACCCAACAATTAAAACTATCACAGAGAGGACCCACAGAATGCACTGATAGGTCTTGAACTTCGATTTTGTTTGAGATGAGGCATATCCTGGACCAGGAGCAGCATATCTTTGGTTAACCCATCCGAACTGGGGGCGGATAAGAAACACAAACCCAAGAAAAAATCCCGAGAGGAATCCTCCAATATGAGCAAAGTTGTCAACGTGTGGGAGTATTCCCACTGCCAAATTGATTGCTATGATGATCAGGAGGGTGAAAAGTGCTCCAAACTGAACAAGAATAATGACTTAGATACGGGATCCTGAATGTAACCAAATTTTTTGTTTTCTGAAGTATGAAGTTCCTTTAAAGTAGTTCAGCAATTACCTTACTAGCATATAATGTCCAATTAGTGATAAGTTCAGAAAGCATGGCTCCCAGCAACCCGAAAAGTGCACCAGAAGCACCAACTGAAATGTTTGTTTGGATGAAAAGCGAAGACAACAAACTCCCACCAAGTCCAGAGATGACATATAGCAACCCAATTCGGACTGCAACGAAAACATTTTAAAGGGCATGAACTACAGCTTTGTATACTGACAAGAAGTTAACTAAACCGAAAGCCTAACTTGTTGCATTGTAAAAGAAGAACCATCAGTCCTTGAACAATGAAAATGCTTATAATCACAAAATTAAATAAACAAAACTGATTTGGAATACATACCAAAGCCGAACTCTTGCTCTAGCCGATATCCAACGACTAAAAGGCTCAGCATATTAGCCAATAAATGGAAGACGCCCGCATGTAACCAATTGCAAGTGATTAGAAGCCACCCCTGGTGTCTGTCAACCACCTTCTTTACATCCAAAGCCCCCATCTTCTGCAACCTAAACCAACCAAAATCCAACACAATACCACTTCATACTTACAATATCTTTCAATTAACCACCTTTACAGCAACAAAAAAAAAAAAAAAAATGCTAAAGTGTCCACCCCGATCGAAAACACTGATTACAAACACCCACCAAATGATTTCAGATCAATCCCCAAACTTGTAAAACATGTTTTTACGGAAATAGAGCAACGGAAACAATGAAAACCAGCAGTCTGCTTAAAACGTAAATTGGAACGAGAACAAACAAAATGTATCAAATTAAAAATTTTCGAGAACATGGGTTTGGCCAAGTTGGCTAGAGCAGTGAGCTCCACTCTCTACAAGTTCGAATCCCTCTCCCGTAGTTTAGATGTATTTCGTGTAATTATCCTATTGTTTGTCAAAAAATTCAGTCAACAATTTTCATAACATAAACAGCTAAAAAAGGGTCAGCCGCAAATGAGATTAAAAGTTGAGACAACACAAATTGGAAATCTAATTCCAAAGCTCCAAACACCACGATTCCACATAAAGTTCTAAACTTGGATAAACATGTTTCTACAAAATATGAAAACTTAAAAAGCAAAGTCGAAGCGAAAAACAAACACAATTATTCAAATTTAACAGCAGAAATTAAGAACTCACGTCGATGAAGAGGGTCCTAGAAGCGGGTTCTCCTTAAAAGGCTGGAAGGAGAACCTCCCCAAGAACGTGGCAATGCAAGAGACGGAGTTATTGGGACAGTTGTTGACGTACATGGTGATGATGAACATAACAACATTGGCAGCAATAAATACAGGAATCAGCCAGACAACCCATTTCTTAAAATGCTTGATCTCTCTGTACACGGGCGGAGACGCGGCCGGAGCTGGGGAGGCTACAGGCGGCGTCTCGATGTCTACTGGGTGGACTACGTTGTGGTGCCGCCGTGAGTTCACTTTCATTTGGGCCCCCGACGACGGTGGCTCCCCCGCCATTGTAAGAATCGAATGATTGGTTTGGGAAATGAAGGTTGTTGAATGTGAAGAGGGAGATGATGAGAGAGAAAGAATGGAGGTTTTAGAGAAAGTCAACGTTAAGCTGCTGGCCTAAATCTGAACTGCTTCTTTGCCGACAGTGCCATCCATACGTGTCTTCGCCTACCAATTCTTTACCTTCAAGACATTGTTTGTCGAGAGAAATTTTTTATTATGACTAGAATACGAGTGGTACATCATGTGTTATTATATAAGTAATATAAAGTTTAATTTTTTTTAGTTATTAATTTTTTAATATAAATATCTCATTATTTGTATAGTGACACGTGATGTACCATTTCGTATTCCGGTCATATTGAAAAATCTCTTGTTTGTCGAAACTTTTAACTCCTTAGACTCATTTTTATTTTTCATCGTTACATAATAAGATTGACATAACTCTTTACTTTAATCTCTGATACTTAAAATCTATAAAATTGGTCCTTAAGTTTGTCTATCGTCAATTATTTTGTCTTTCAATGAAAAATATCCGTTAAATAAAGAAAAAATAATGAAAATATCGAATAACGCTTCTATCGATTTTATATTTTAAAGACCAAAAAAACTAAAATCCCATAAAAAAAAGTTTGCACCATGAAATTTTGAATGTCAAAATTGTTTCTTGTAATTACATATTTCATGCGAGCAGAAAGATGATATGAAAAGTGTTGTCGAAGGATTGCAGCTGTTCAGGTCAAAAATGTATTGTATGACTCGCGGTATCCCACTGAGGATTAAGTAATAGTGAATAATCAAGTGATTGAATAATTCCAAGCAAAAGTTAATGATTGAGTATTAATTTATGGATTTTGTATGGAGCATGATCTTAATACAATTCTATATTGTTAAGCTAGGTTAGGATGACAATGGGCGGATAGGCTTTGAATGTTTCATTTACAAATTCAACTTGTTTATTTTCTCCAAAACTCGAAATCGTAAAATATTCGATTCTCCATAACTGAATCTGTCGGTTAACGAATTTTTCATCGGGTGCAGTATATTCCTCATTATAATTTTTTTTTTAGATGTTCTATAACACTTGCTAAACTTTATCTCATAACTTAGTGATTTTTAGGGTTAGTTTGAAGTTGTAGTGTGTGTGTGTGTTTTTTTTAAAGGTTATTAAAAAATTTGGAACATAAAACAAATTTAGAAAAAAAAAAAAAAAACTGTTGTTAATGACAGTAGAAGAACAGAAGCAAAAAGTGTTTTTTTTTATTTATCAAAGCATAGTGAATATGGTCCATTTAATGAAAACTTCAAATGGCAAGTATACTCCGCGTATTTTACAAAACTATAATCTTTGCTCCTCTATTATTCTACTTGGCAATTATTCACATTAAATCTCATACCATTTTTAGTTATTTAATATATTTTTATATAAAAGTTTACCGAACACTCAAACATTTTTATTTTACTTTGTTTTCACAGCAAAACACAAGCAGTTTTTTAAAAAGTACAGCAATATGAAACTAACACTTACCAAATAAAAAAGGCACTTTCTAACAAGATTTTAAAAGGCACTCCGCACTAGTAAGGTGGCAACCTGGCGCCCAGCCATTTAGCCAGAGGCTTGGGTGATCTTTTTTATTGTAATTAAATTTATTTTATAACACATAATAAATGTCTACTTATACTTAAAATAAATATATAATTGTATTGACGATACATAAATTGTAAAATAGAATGATATATAAATCTAAAATACTAGAACATATTTAAAATGTGGAGAACAAGCATATAATGAATGTGCATTCAACAAGTTTGTTACAATTTATAGAAAAAATAAAATGCAAAAACGGAAGTAATTTATTTTTTTAAGTGAGAATCACGATTTAGACGGGTACCTGAACATACGGCTAAACATGTATAAACACTCTTTCTTATTTTTTAAGTCCCTAGAAATTATTATGGCTTAACCAACCATCTAACAATTAGATGGGACCTAAACAGCGCTACGGGAGTTTTTTACAACATTGCTTTTATAAGCATATATGTTGGACAAAACTTTTATAACATATAAAATATGCAGACGAACCACAAAGACTGATCACCAACCATTTGGAAGATAATATTTGATAAAAATAAAAGGGAAGAATAGGACAAATGAAGTAACCATGTTTTATAGGTCACCAAACCAAACCTGTCCGACAACTGTCTCATTCATTGGTGACGGATGATGTCAGTATGTGTTCTCAAATTATGAATTTACATATCGCTTTATATGATGACAGATGATGACAGATGATGGTAGTTACTGTTCATTGAGAGGATATCATAATGTATTACCTGAGGAGAGGGTTCCCATGCTGGAACTGCTCTAAAACGTCAAGTGCGGTGGACTCATTTCACAAAAATCTTTCTTCTTTAGCATTCAACTCTATTCAATTTCAATGATTTTATACGGATTCATATGAATTGTACATGAACGGTTGTCCTTTCAATCAAATGTTGAAATATATCACATCAATCGTATCTTAGAGAAAAGAACTTTGCTCCTCCTCTATCCAAGTTTGAACAGCCTGTTTCGAATAACGAAATTTGTGCTAGTTCATGCACAACTCATAGGACTCCCAATCATCGACATGAGAAAGACGAAAGTGTCGACTTAAAATTTTAAAGTTTGTTTGGAAGTACCTTTGAAATAGTTGAACTCCTCTTCCATCAAAGTTTGAACACTCTGTTTCAAATAACAAAGTGCCAGTTCATGCACAACTCATTGGACTCCTGCCTATCGACATGAGAAAATCTGAAAGTGTCAACTCAAAAGTTTAGATCTCATTTGGAAGTACTTTTAAAATAACTCAAAGTACTTTCGATGAAAATATTTTTGAAATCAATTCTTAGTAAAAATACAAATAAATCCTGAAGAACACTTTAAGTACTTTATGATCCAAAATCATTTTTTTACTAAAAGTATTTTCAATCATATCAAAAACACTCATAAACGAGCACTTAATCTTCTCCTCCACCAAGAAGCCATTCTAACTGCATCGAAACATTTTAAGATAAATTTTCACACCTATCTTTGCCCTTTTCGACGAAGAGTTCGGCCTTGTATAAAAAAGTCAACAAAAAGCATACCGATGAGAAATGGGCCTTAGTAGTCGATTGAACGGGCTATGGTCCGGCCCAACGTTTTTGTCTTCTAAAACCAGTTTAGCCCAGCCTTTTAGTCCAAAAACCCAACCCATTTTACCACCTCGATTCCCAGCCGGTGAGAACGAGGCATGGTGATCCAATTGCGTGATAGCAAAGTAATACTGACAAGCATGGTGATCCCAAAATAATTCGACAAACCATACAAAACCTAGTTTACTTAGTTACATCTTTTGTACCAAGAGTTGAGGGAAGTGAATGTAAACTCATGTTTACTTGAGTTGTAAGTTTTATCTTCTCAGGACGTATCGAAATATTTCATATCGAAAGTTTATCAAATATTAAGGAGTTTCAGTCCTTGTTATATTGCTAATCGGTATAGTTGAACTTCAATTTTCTTCTTGACATTAGAGCCAAGGTACCCCATGCCTAAAGTTTACTGGCCACATGTGTTCTGCATCCAATTTATGTTTTTACTGTAGGTCTAAAAATTCGCCACACGTAAGGAAATGCGAGGTTATGAAGAAGTATTCCACATCAAAAGTTTTTCTAAGCTTGTTTGTCTTAGAAGGAGTTGAACCGCTCTACATATTGCCAGCTGGTCAACTTTCTTCATATCTAAATGCATTTTTTATCAACGAGCAATTGTGATTTGAATTTTTTTTTTCTTTCTTTTTTTGTTTAGAACAAACAAAATTATCTACATTAAGGAGGAGAGGGTTTAAGCTAAGCCTCACAAGACGAGAATCGAACTTAAGACATCACACTTACAAATAAATAAAAAAAACACTAAACCGTAATACTAAATGACAATTGTAATTTAAATTTGAAACATTTTTCAACATTAAAAAGATTTTGAATTTGGAATATTGTCAACAATCGACATGTGGAAACATAAGTGGGTGTACAAAGTGTGGTAGTAGTGGGCGCTCACATGGCCTAGTAGCACGTTCAATGATAAATGGACAACGAGGCCGAGCCAGCCCACCCGATTCTTCTAAATTTTTAATTGCCACCCACGCGTCGTACGAGTCCAATACGCATCTGTCTCTTTGCTTTTGCTTGCGCTGCCCGCTTTCCAGTTTTGGTGTTGGATTCGATGCTTCCGCCTTCGCCCCCTTTATTTATGGATTCTTCCCACTTCCCACGCTCTTTTGCCCAAACGCATCGCCTCCAAATTTTCGTTCTCACTTATAAAGATACTTTTGTAACTGCCGCTAATAATTCATTCACAACTAGCCACAATAAAACAGATTTTCATAATGAATTGATTATAAATGGGTACTATTTTGCATCCACGTTAGTTGAACATGAGATATTCTTTAATTAACTAAAGACATACTGAATGAGGTTAGAGTAATTATTAACATGTATACTCTTCAAGAGTTAAAATTAAATTAAAAAGAAGAAATACTTGTTAATTGTCACAAAAATACATTCGCAACGAGCTGTCGATCATTCCATAACAAGTCACAATGAACCACAACTTAGTATTAAACTTATAATAAATGTATATCTTTCTCGCACTGGTGTTGGTTGAACTTGATAAGTAAGGGCTGAATGTAACTAACATCTCGTTTGGAAATACATTTAAAATTGTTGAAAATGCTTTTAGAGAATGTTTTTAGGTTCTAAAAAAAGCACCTGAAACCATAATTACTTGTACTTTTACTAAATATTGAATTAAAAAATATTTTCACCAAAAACACCTTCAATCATTTTAAAACATTTATAAACAAGCCTAAATCAATTGGTAGAGCCATTTTTTTACAGTACACAAATTCATAAGATGAACTGGTATTTAACCACTTATATGAGACTATTAAATCTAACAAACATTAAATATACCGATACATTATTGAATTTTCGCAAGTGGAAGGAAATGTGCATACTATTTGAAGGAAAGGGATCCTCTCCGATCCTTTTTTCTTAATCTACCAAATCAGTAAATCTAAGACATTGAAATTTGATCAAACGACTACAAACAGGGGCTTACTTTAAAAGTTATAATAACTTTAAACTTAGGTCAAATTTCAATAGTCTGAATTTTTTAATTTGGTGGATTAAAAGGAAAGGATTAGAGAGGATCCCTTTCCCTCTTTAAAGAGTTTGTGATTACATTCAAAAGGAGAAAATATCCTTCCGGTCTTGTTGACTTCAAACAGAAGTAGCGCCAACAAGAATCGTTGCTAATCGTCGCTGTTTCCTCACTTAATTTAAAATCTTAAAAATCTTTTGTTCAAAAAAAAAAAAAAAAAACCCTAAAAATCCAACATTTACACCTCACGCCCCCCTATGTCTCTGTCTTCCTCCCGAAACTAACCTCTGTCTCGGTCGCTTTGTATTCTTCTTCTCCAGAAGCTGTTGCGAGAGCGAACCAGAATCTAGGGTTTTACATCGGCGATGGCTCCCAATCCCAAGGATCCGAAGCAAAGCGGAGGTTTCTTTGCCTCCATGGCTTCCACTTTGACCAATCTCGGTAGCGCCATGACCAAATCCGTCAACGGGTATAACTCAAATCCCTCTTTCATTTCATCTTTCGAGCTGATTGGATTCTTTTGGAGCTTTTGGGCATTGGGATTTGGATTTTTTTCGTTGAATTACGCTTTCTTGGTGTTCAATTTTAGCTCTGGTAGTGTTAACTGTTACTATGAGCTTCAAATCTGATTCAATTTGTTACTAATTTGGGATTTCTATTAATTTTTAGATTAGTTTAAGTGATTTGTGATAATTGGAGGTCTAGTTAGCTGGATTTGGGGTGTACTTGGTGCTTAATTACTTGTGGTAATGCCTAGTTTGAATCTAATGTTTGCCGAATAGAGGTTTTATGTTATGTGGTTGCTCCAGATGCAATAGATTGGTAATTCATACCCATTTTACTAAATTCAAAATGGATGATTAGAAACTAGTTTTGGATGTGTGTTGATAAACTAGTTTTGTATGTTATGACGAATCAGATTGTGACAATCCGTGTTATTCCGATGTGCAGCATAATGGGTTATGAGGGGCTGGAGGTTATCAATCCAGATGGAGGGCAGGAAGATCTCGAAGACGAAGCAAGGAAAGGAAGATGGAAGCAGGAGGTACACTACGTTTCTGCCATGGCAATACCATTTGCATACTTGATAGAGATAAAATGCTACTGTCTTGGATTTTTTCTTATATATATGTTAGGGCTGCAGAAATATTATATTTGCATTTTGAGCACGAAGGTCTGCCTCCATAGCTTTTTTTTCATGGCCTTTGAAGCAGCGTTATCATAGAAGACCTTACTGTAAACAGTAATAACCACATCGGTGATTTAGTACACCTCTAAAATCATGCATTATGACATTTCTGTTTTTTAATTGGAGAAGATGGAGCATCTTCATTATCAGGTGACTCAAAGGAAACCTCCTAGGAAGAAATGAATGACCCAAAATTAGCAATTTTACACCTGTGCTGTATTTTGTGACGGAATGGTTTACATTAAGCAGAAATATACTGAATTTAATACTACAGGAGGCTTAGTATATTTTCTCTCATGACAAGAACTGAGCATGATCACAGATATTAATTAGCCTGTCACCCTTTAGATTGTTTTTGTTTTGGCTAAGATAAACTAAAGGACACAACCTTAGCTAACCTGGAAAGTATCTCAATGGATTTGTATGGCTGCCCTCATCTGGACCTATTGCCAATAGATATACTTAGCCCGTTTCAGATTCTTTTTTTACTTCAGCGTCAAAGCCAATTTTGCTCTATTCTTTTTCTGAAATCACATTTGATTGCCTTGAGAAGTTTCCCATTTAGTCTTGCCAAGTGTAGTTATTCAATCTGAGCAACAGTAAAGCACGTAAGATGTCATTTACTTGTATAGCAGCTTCCATGTGTCCCATACATTACTGTTTTAATGAGATCGTATTGGTGTTGGAAAAACCTACAAATAATTCTTTCTAATGCTTTCATGCATACTCATTACAGAAGTTCTTCCCCTTTTCTTTGTCAGGATCGGGATGGTTACTGGAAGATAATGCAGAAGTATATTGGCTCTGACATCACATCAATGGTGACCCTTCCAGTACTTATTTTCGAGCCAATGACCATGCTGCAGAAAATGGCAGAGGTTTGTGTTATCTATAATTAAATGGTACTAGAAAATCTTTGTTCAATCCGATCCTGTTCTGCCCAGAAAATCTCACAGTTGTCCAATTATGTCACAGATTACGGAATACTCCCATCTGTTAGATCTTGCTGATGAATGTGAGGATCCATACATGAGATCAGTATATGTTGGTAAGTATTCTCTCTCTCTCTCTCTCTCTCTCTCTCTCTCTCTCTCTCTCTCTCTCTCTCTCTCTCTCTCTCTCTCTCTCTCTCCCCGTGTAGACATGGTTGTTTTCCACTCTTCTCCCTCCCTTCTTTTATTTGTGTATCCACTGTTTGGAGACTAACTTACGATTGCTGGTTGCAGCATCCTTTTTCATATCTGTCTACTTTGCCTTTCAACGAACCTGGAAGCCATTCAATCCAATACTTGGCGAGACTTATGAAATGGTTAATCATGGGGGCGTCACGTTTTTATCAGAACAGGTGTGTTCTAAGCACCAAAACTATGAATTCTATTTTTACTTGAGATTTATGATGCTTCAGCATGGAAATAAAAGAATGTATTTGTAAATGAATCTCAAATTGTTTGGTTTTTACTGGAAGGCTTACTGTACTCTTATAGTTGTTGATGCATTTGTACTTAATTAAATTATATTTTTCTTGTATTCCTTCCAGGTCAGTCATCACCCTCCTATGAGTGCTGGTCATGCTGAAAATGAGCATTTTATTTATGACATAACGTCGAAGGTGAAAACCAAATTTTTGGGGAACTCACTGGATATCTATCCAGTCGGAAGGTAACCCTATATGATCTTTCTCCGCAGCTATAATCTTGTGGCTAAGTGATTTAATATCTTCTCAACTCCTTTGATATTCTTTATAAGCTTATATCATGAGATTTGTAAATAAAAGCATCTTACTTATCTAATGACTCGTCTTTAAGTGAGAGCTAAATTGCGTTGTCAGCATAATCTTTTTTCTTTAGTAATAACATAGGTAACCTTTAAATGTTTTCAATGCAGAACACGTTTGACCCTTAAAAGAGATGGTGTAGAATTTGAATTGGCGCCCCCTCCAACAAAAGTTAACAACTTAATTTTTGGACGAACATGGGTCGATTCACCAGGAGATATGGTTTTGACCAATTTGACCACAGGGGACAAAGTTGTGCTGTATTTCCAACCATGCGGCTGGTTTGGGTATGACATCTTTCTAGTGCTCATCACATGTAACATTGTTTGCATCATATGCACACTTGCCTGGTAACATCTTGCGGGAGGGTATTTTGGCCATACTGTCGAAGTTCCAGGTCTAAGAATAACCTTCGAGCCATCTATTAAAAAGAAGTTATTCTAAAATTGTGAGCCTACCTTGATGTTGTCTTGTTAGTTACCTACTTCAAATGTGAACAGTTATCTATAATTATATCTTTTAAACACCATGTATAACTGCGTTCTTCCTTTGGTCATGATTGTATTATTCAAACTCAGGCACCATACGGTTACTTAAGGAGCATGATTGGTAGTGCACACTATTCACATGATGCGATGATAAGAAACAAAAATCTGCGAACGCTAAGATTTTAGACAAAACTGAGTCGCAGGGGAATATTCCAATGATTGAGGACCAAACTGATATAAAAAGACATGTAGCTAAGCCTAGTCTTCTGGGATAAAGACTTGGTTTTTGTTCAAGGATTGTAATTTATCAACTAATATATGCTGTATGTCGGTTTCACGCTTTTATCTGATGTAAATTTTTGCTTGCAGATCTGGTCGCTATGAAGTAGATGGATATGTTTATAATTCTGCTGAGGATCCTAAAATATTGATGACTGGAAAATGGAACGAGTCAATGAGTTATCAACCCTGTGACTCAGAAGGGGAGCCACTTCCTGGCACTGAACTGAAAGAGGTTAGTTTCGTACCAGATACACCTTGCAGCTTGTTGAATCTTATCTAGGAAAACCTGGAGTGAACTTCTGTACAGTGCTTGTAAAGAGGAATTGCATGCCCCGACTCCGACTCCTAAAGGAATTGAAAGCTATATTTGTCCTTTATATATCTGGTGTCCAGTTGACGTATGAAGTTGTAGAAACCAATGAATCTTTAGAGTTAATAGGTGCTCTAATGGTTATCACCATTTTATTGAACATTGGTTGACTATTCATAAAGTTTCTGCCCGTTCCTGATACGACAAAAGGAACACTTGCGAAATATAATCTATCGTTTCAATAGAGGAAATTATCCTATGAAGCTCATAAGAAATTACTTTAATCCTTCGTTACAGGTTTGGAGAGTTGCTGATGTTCCAGAAAATGACAAATTCCAGTATACACATTTTGCACACAAAATAAACAGCTTCGACACTGCTCCTAAGAAATTATTGGCATCAGATTCTCGCCTGCGTCCTGATAGATACGCACTGGAGCAGGGGGACCTATCCAAAGCCGGTTTTGAAAAGAGCAGGTCTGGATCTATCTTTAACTCTCTCTCTCACTCTCAAACACACACACACACACACACACACACACACACACACACACACACACACACTCACACACACACACGATATATTTTTGAAGGGATTGGGGTTTACCTTTAAACCAACAAGCTCAATGCTTTGTTTTGATTGTATAATTTGACATCCATTAATAGCACTAACCCGAGTGAAGAAACTGATATCTTAAATACATCTACCTACTCATTGACCAGCTTGGAGGAAAGGCAGAGAGCTGAGAAGAAAAATCGACTGGAAAAAGGACACGAGTTTACTCCGAGGTGGTTTGACAAAACAGATGAAGTCTTCAAGACAACATGGGATGACATGGAAGTGTACCGTTACAATGGAAAGTACACAGAACACCGGGCTGCAATAGACAACTCAGACAGCGTCGAAGCGATTGACGTCAAATCAATAGAGTTCAACCCCTGGCAATACGAGGATTTGGCTACTGCTTAAGGTGTATCGTGTGATTGTTTTCGCCTGTATAATATTTTTGCTTATTTATTTGTTATTCTTACCTCTGCCCGCTCCCCTTCGGAGTTGGTATTATGATGATGGAACATTAAGACGGTTAGGCTTTTCCGACTATGATATTGTTGCGTTGTCGTCCATCTCTTCGAAATTGGAAGCCTGACTTATTTTTGTTTGCCTGAAATTCTACAAATTAAGTAGCAGTCTGGGGGAAGCATTTTTGTTCACCACCTTAACCATAGGTGCATTCTAGCCGCTTACTTAAATTGTTGCCTTGCGTCTCCTGAGATAACAAGGAGGGGTGTTTTTTTTTTTTTTTTTTTTTTTTTTTTTTTTTTTTTTTTTTTGTGTTTCTTTGTTTCTTTGTTTCTCTCTCAAATACAAGCGATATTTTATACTAAATTATGTTAAGACGAGCGGAAGAGGGAGAATTTGAACTCCGTATGAAGTGGATTGTAGAGAAAGACTAATCACTAGGGATCCCACTTAAATTACCCTGCTTGTATTTTATTGGTCGTTAACTACAAGTGAACATTTTAGATACATAAAGTGAGTGTTTGACCAAAGTATTACATCTTGATTCCTTACATCAACTTTTAAAAGCATACCCTGCTTTCTTTAGGAGCGGAGTTGAGCTTTTGATGAATTTGTTTTTATTCCCGTAACGCTAATTAGTTTTTGAAAATAATATCGTCTACCTTACTATCGTATTTTGCACACATACTCTTTCCCTTGGGAGAACAAACTCACTGCCTCCTCCCCACCTCAACCCTGCCAGGCTGCCACTAACACCACTATCACCACCCACCACTATTGCCACAACCACCATAACGCCACCACTTTCTCTCCTCCACCAGCTCCCCCTTCATTTCCACTCGACCACCAATGTCACTAGCGCCATTGCGACAATCACCAACACCATCTTCGCCCATTTTCACCACCATCAAGTTCATACCCACCCCACCGCCACCACCACCGCCCCCGCTACCCGTTTTTTATCATGCCAATACCTTTTTTATTTGTCAGACTGTTTAATTCATATACATTTCAAAATCCTGATCACTTTAGTTATTATACACAACTACAACAATTTTATTTCACAATTTAGCAAGCATTGTGACATTATTTTCATACCCACGACACTTTTATAAAATGATTTACCAATGCTTAACTGTTTTAAAACTAATTATTCTCAAAGTAATTCAGAAACATTTTTATTTTATTTTATAAAAATTATATTAACACTTTAAAAATAGTTGAATAAACCCTACATAATACATCTCACATTTACTTTTTCAATTAAACATTATCTTAATACACCCCACTTCCTTCTCCATAATACCCTCACACCCCACATTCTCAATATACACCTTACATTTTCTACCTACACATCACATTTTTTATACATCCCATATTTGTCAAATCTTATAACACTCATTTTTAATTTTGTCAAATGATTTCAAACCATCTGAACGTTAGTTTGCTGAATGATTTCAAATTGAATGATACACCTCAATTATTTGCTAAGAATCATCATACAACTCAATATCAATATTAGTCTAATACTTTAATTGGTAAAGGGGGCGTAGTCTTATGCAAATAATCAATAAAGCTTCTTATTTGGACAAAAAATGCCGACTGGAATTTTGACAAAAGATGCCACTTGAGATTTAAGCATATATGGGTTTGTTTTCAATTCCACCATTAAAACCCATGTCGTCTATTTTTAATATTAGGTGGTAATTTTAGGTGTTCAATTCTTCACGTAATCCTTGTGATCGCTAAAAGATGAATACAAACATCAAAACTTAAATAACGCAGTAAAATCAAGATTAAATAATTATCGATGTCGTCGAAATCACTAAAACAATGAAAAATATGAAGTCTTACCTCATGTAAAGCTTTCGAAACACCGATTTCGTATTCCAGTCGCCAAAAATAATTTTTCTCAATCAACATGTTTGTAGTTTCATTGGTTAGGGTTTTATTCAACAATGGAGGGTGGGAGGAGTTTTGATAGTTGAAGAAGATAAGTAATATGTTAAAAGTGATATGAGGTATATTTAGAAATTTTTTATTATTTTTAAACTTAATAAGGTCAAAATTGTCATTGCATAGTAGGATAAATAAGTCATTAATATTAAATTTTAATGTGGGGGCTTATAAAAAACCTACAATAATACCAAATTGACTCACAAATGGGTTTGTTTGGTTCCAATCAAGTTGAATAGAATTAATGTGGAGAAAAAAATAATCAAGAAAATTATGAAGGTGACATGTGGACTTTTAGGTTAGAAGGACATAATTATCCTCGAGGCACACCGGGATTCCCACGCGCATACAACGAACAATAATGACACAATCAAGGAAGAGTCAAAGGTGATCAAAATAGTATTTATTCAAAACCCTCTCATCACTCCTCATCAAATTATCACTCAAAAGGTAACTCCCAATTTTCCTATTCAATTTGAGATTAATTGCCAAGTTAATTGCAAGATATTATTTCACATAATATCTTGCAATTACCCTCACAATTTGACCATATGTGGCCGGCCCCTATTCTCCAAATAGGGCCAATCGCTCCCCTATAAATAGCCATGTTTTCCCACTAAAATGCAAAACCATTCTCTCCCCAAAAAGTCATAAACACTTTCTTTTTCAAATTCTAACTTTGGCATCATAGATTCTTTGGCCAAACCCCTCCCCAACCCCCAAAAAAAAAAAAAAAAAAACCATCATGGGCGCGTGAGGCTTTTGGCCTTAATCTTAGGTGCTATTATTCTGCAGGTGCATTTCTGTCAAAGGAAAAGACGACGAAAATTTGCATCTACAAATTGGTGCTTTCTTTGAGAGTTTGATTCACATGCTCGAAGAAGACTCTCACATTAAAAGTTTCTCATTTCTCGCTCGTTCGTAAATTTTTCATACGTTCTCATTTGTAGAATTTTTTAATTCTTTGAATAGACGTAGGAGAAAAATACTATGGCTAGAAATTTGGAAACCACAACGAACAAAACTTCCTACATTCAAAGATTGCGATGTAGCCCTACCACGACAATCCACAAGGCTCAACGCGGCAGCAAGATGAGCAACTTTGCCATCACGGAGCACCACCACCATGGCAGCCACGGGGAGTGCAGCCCATGCCGCAAACAGACAAGCCAAGCCTAGCACGAGCAGGCCCAAACTGCTGCTCAAGCAACGCATGCCCAACGCGCATTGCAGGCCCGAGCTGAGCCGACCATCCCCTCGGCCATGCGCCACCAGGGTTGTACTACGCCCACGCGCCCCGCACATGGCACGGCTTACTTTCGTAGCCCAACCCGTTTCTATGGCCCACTTGGCGATCCCGATTAGTCCATGACCGGTTCAACCATCCCAACTTCAAATTTCTGGATCAACAATTGAACTGAGGGCATTTTTCCCTCGAGTTTCTGCGGATTTAACCTATCTCGACTTAAATTTTGCACCCCGAGTCCAATACACTTTTACCACATATGGAGAAACTTACCATCCAAGCCATTCCATCCTGCATGGTGAACAACACTTGTCTTGACAAGTCATAAAGTTGATAAGCACCCTCGCATATCAAACGACCTTAGTGAATTAGCTTTTGTAGCGTATCGAGATGCAGCATGCCCCAGACGAGATGTCTCGAAGCAGAATAAGGACAGACGATAAACCTCTCCAGCAGCATCTTGGCAAGCAGCCCCTCAACTAGCCACGATCCAAGCGTTCTGGCAGTTTATGCTCCTATCTGGGTCCTCGGGATAGCATATACTTTTGTCTTAGAGCGCGGAGGAGCGTGCACTCCCGATCAAGCCCACGGACGAGCATACGTTCACGGTTGAGGTCACACTCCGATTATCAACATGGACAACCCTCCAGGCGAAGTGATTATTCACAACTAAGCTTGCAAGAAGCATTTGCCACCTCACATCGGAGTAGGCAGCATGGCAGACGGAAAGAAGCAGTCACTCAATTCGACTTAAGTTCAACCGGTAGCCGGCAAACAGCCTGTTCACTTACCATGAATGTGGCACATGCACTGCAACCGCAACATAGAAGAGTCAAGCATAGGGAAGAGCGGTCTATACCAACAGGTCACGACCAGGGGCAGCCGAAAGTTCCATTGCCAATAAAGGCAAATTCAAAAGAAGTTAAAAAGCTCATGACTGAATGATTGCGTAATTTCCAGCGCAACGAGGCTACTGACAATGCGCTTCGACAAGATATGACCAACACTAGCAGGTCACCATTCACATATGAGATCGAGTGGAAAAATCCACTTGTGGGTTCACTATGCCTCACTTCACTCCACACAAGGGAGACAAAGATCTGGATCGACATCTCAAGCAATACTGCAATACCATGATCCTTTACAGGAACAAAGATGCGCTTATGTGTAAAATTTTTGCCACAAATCTACAAGGCGAGGCGCAAGATTGGTTTCACACCCTACCGCCGTGGTCGATTTGAAGTTTCAATGAACTTTCCTTAGTTTTCACTAAGGAGTATTTGTCTAACTGCTCAATCAAAAGGACGTCTGACCATCTCTTCAACATCATAAAAGACCCTTGGGAGACAATTCGCGACTATGTCAAGAGGTTCAAAGCGGAGAAGGCCAAGATTGTTGCAACGAAGATATAGCAACAACAACATTCAAAAATGGGCTTCCCATTGAACACCCTTCATTCGGAAAATTGATCATGGGAGAAGAACTGACCTTGGTAACTTCATATGCTTTGGTGGAGAAGCACGCACTATGGGACGAGGTCAATCAGTCTAACAAAAACGAGTCGAAAAAGAAGCGCATGGAACATTCCTCGACCAAAGAAGACTTAGTGCCCGAAACATTCACCAAATTCACAGGAAAATCTATAATTATAAATGAGGAAAATCTATTTATTGCTTTCAAAATGTAATAAGGAAAATCTATTGTATAAGTGAGGAAAATCTATAATTATAAGATTTAACTGAATTCATTTGTAGTCATTGGGTTCATCATATCGTAAACAGGATATGCTTTCAACTAGTTTGTTGTAGGTATGCGGCGACTGGAGTTGATGAAGCTGCCATAGATGGTGGCGAGAGTAGTAATATCAACTGGTAAACATGAGTTACTCTACTCTAAGGTGACAAAACAGACGAAATCTTCACCACAGCTTGGAGACTTGGATGCGCATCCCGTTACAATGGAAAATACACTGAACATAAGGCTGCAGTAGACAACTTCCTATTAGAGAAAATGTAGAAATATAGAGAATAATCCGAATGATGACTTTGAGGTACGACTTGAATCGTTCCCTTAAAATGTTATTTGCCCCCATTTGAATGAGTTTGCTAAAGAGTTATTGGCAAATCACTTCCATGATACAACAGAGTATGGAATATTCAATTAGCAAAATAGAATTGTATTCCCTTAGAAATAACTAGAAAGAAATTGTATGAATGTGATGGAGAGAAAAGAGAGCAAGGAATGTAGAAACAAATTTCTGAAATTGTGTGTGAAACATTATGTCACAATAGGTATTTATAGGCATTAAGACACCCGTTCATCGAGTCCTTTCATTTTAGTAGAAGATATAAAACTCTTCTTAAAAGTGTTGATCCAAAAGACATGTCTTTTATTTAGAATTTTCAGAAAATAAATATTGACTAATTATATCTTTTCATTCTACTCATACAATTTGAGTAAGCATCATGTCTTTTAACCAAAACTTGCAACCATTCAAAAAATATACAACCCTAAAAGGTTGAATAAAACACAACCTTTTGTAAGGTTGTTGCCCTTCCTGCGCACACACAAATGCTGCACAACGTAGCCAAGTCATATAATAATAATAATTTATATATTTATTATTGAAATCTCTAACAATCCTTCCCAATTTCAATAATATAATAACATTTCTCTCTTTATAATTAACCACAAACATACTGAT
This sequence comes from Pyrus communis, assembly GCF_963583255.1. Taxonomy (NCBI): domain Eukaryota; kingdom Viridiplantae; phylum Streptophyta; class Magnoliopsida; order Rosales; family Rosaceae; genus Pyrus; species Pyrus communis. The sequence continues at coordinate 13,575,040 of NC_084819.1, forward strand.
ATAATCATAAATACAATAAAAGTGTCTTTTGAATTAAACCTTTAATTAGAGTAAGTAATTCAAAGTTATAACGAATGCGATGGTGACCTAAGTTTAAACCACCTATTCTTATGTTAAAATCGGAATCACTACACACATGATTATATCTTATTTCCTTAAAGAAATTTCTGAACTAATTAAGCACTATTATGGCCTTGTGCTTCATCCTGGTTTCACGAACATTTACAAGAGAAAACCCAACTCTTGGTAGAAACGGCACTCATTCTTATGTTCATATAGGTGAGGTTCCTTCGCATGTCCCTGTTACTATAGACATAACTATAAATAACCTCATTAAGAGATAAAACTCATCCTCCTAAACGTAGTAGTCTTGCACTGATCATCCTAGAATGAGTTATATATTAATTTTCAGCGCTTTCACAACCACTTAACAATAACTCGTTATTACCCATTAAACTTTTAAACTAGTGATGTTATAGACAAAGTCGGGTTACCATTATTGGTGGCTAATTTCCAGTAAAGGGTTTTAGCCCCATTCTAATAGATGTACTAACTACCAAAGCTCTTGAAGGTGCTGTCATTAACGGATCCGCCAAGTTATTACTTGATTTAGCATAAATAATATGTCTAGACTTTCCATTGTATACCTTATTGCATGCTTTAGACAAAAGTAGCCTCACTGTCACAGTATAAAGAAATGGATGGCATTGGTTGTGGCCACAACTCTATTTTCAATAACAAATTTCTAATCTATTCCGCTTCTTTACCTGCTGCCACTAATGCTATGAATTCAGATTCCATAATTGAATGTGCTATACATGTTTGCTTCTTCGAAACCCAAGAAATTGCTCCTCCGACAATTGTAAAAATCCACCCTGATGTAGACTTATTATCATTAGCACTTGTTATCCAACTTGCATCTGAATAACCTTCAAGTATTGTTGGAAACTTGGAGTAAGTTAAACTTAGGTTAATAGTTCTTTTAAGATAACCAAAAATTCTATTTATTGCTTTCCAATGAGCAGTGCATGGATGACTACTGTATCTAGAAAATTTGCTTACTGCAAATGCAATATTTGGCCTGGTACAATGCATGGCATACATTACACTTTCGATTACACTAGCATACTTAAGTTGTGCAACAGACCTACAAGAATTATTAAGCAAAGTTTCACTAGGGTCATAAGGGGTATTTACTTTTTTTATTTGTAGATGCTTAAACTTAAGAAGCAATTTTTCTATATAATGTGACTGACACAAAGTGTAACCCCTACTATGCTTCTTTACTTTAATTCCCAAGATAGTATCTACTTCCTTCAAGTCCTTCATCTTAAATTTTGAATTTAGATACTCTTTAGTTTCAGATACACCTTTCATGTTTGTACCAAAAATTAGCAAGTTATCGACATATAAACATATAATAACACCATAATCATTTGTGAATTTACAGTATATGCATTTATCAGCACTGTTATGTCTAAATCCATATGATAAAATGACAAAATCAAACTTTTCATGCCATTGTTTTGGTGCTTGCTTCAATCCATATAACGACTTTACTAATTTACAAACCTTCTTTTCATTCCTAGGGAGAACAAACCCTTCTGGTTGTTCCATATAGACTTCTTCATCTAAATCACCATTTAAAAAAATCGTTTTCACATCCATTTGATGTACATGCAAATTATATAAAGATGCCAATGCAAACAATATTCTAATTGATGTGTGCCTAACTACTGGTGCATATGTATCGAAATAGTCTATTCCCTTGTTCTGCTTAAAACCTTTGGCAACCAGCCTGACTTTAAATGTCTGAATAGACCCATTTGTATTGTGTTTTCTTGTACATACCCACTCACAACCTATTGCTTTTGATCCTTGGGGCAAGTCTACTAAAACCCATGTCTGATTAAATATTAATGATTCAAATTCATCATCTATAGCCTCTTTCCAAAAGGCTGCATCTCTTGAAGTCAATGATTCGCTTTGACTTTTAGGATCATCCTCAACATTCAACAATATGAGTATTTTCTTAAGAATTTTTGTTCTATTTCCTTCAACTAAAAATATAATAGATTGAGAGGAAATAAAATAAGTGCTTAGAGTCTTTTCTTTTCTAACCCTTTGGCTTTTCCTTGGTTCATTATTCAGACTGTTTCTTTTCTCACCTTGAGAATGATTAGTAGCCGGATTAGAGAAAGGTGTTTGATCATTCTCTTTTCTATAAATTCAACATCTCTAGACTCAACTATTGTATTTGAGTCAAAATTAAGCAACCTATATGCCTTTGAATTTTCTCCATAACTACAAATATGCTTTTAATTCCTCTTGGACCCAACTTGGATCTCTTAGGATTGAGTGCCTTATAAAAAGCTACATAACCCCATACTCTCATATATGACAAATTTGGTTTTCTTCCTTTCCAAATTTCATATGGTGATACATGTGTCTTCGTAGATGTAATTCTATTGTGTATATGGCATGTAGTAAACAATGCTTCACCCCATAAATATTTTGGAGTATTAGCATTGATCATCATAGAATTAATCATTTCAGTGAGTGTCCTATTTTTTCTTTCTGCCAAACCATTTTGTTGTGGTGTATAGGGTGCAGTTCTTTGATGTGTAACACCATGCTCTTCACAAAAATACCAAATTCATGTGAAAAATATTCACCACCTCTATCACTATGAAGACATTTAATTTTCTTTCCTTTTTGGTTTTCAACTTCAGCTTTATAGCACTTAAAACACTCAAAAGCTTCATCTTTATTAGACAATAAATAAACATAAGTGAACTTAGAACAATCATCTATAAATGTGATAAAATATCTTTTTCCTCCTCCTGTTAAAATACCATTGAATTCACATATGTCAGAATGTATTAAGTCTAATAAATTTGTATTTCTTTCGGCAGTTGGAAAAGGTTTCTTAGTCATTTTCGCTTGAATACATATTTCACATTTATCATTATAATCATCATTACAAGCAATTAAATCAAGTGTGCGCATGTATTTTAAAGATCTAAAATTTATATGTGCTAAACGTAAATGTTATAAATGAGAGGAAGATTCAACAATATAAGCAGAAGAATTCACTTTATTATTAATACTTAGTTTGAACATCCCATCACAAAAATACCCTTTCCCAACAAACATTTCATTTTTCGACAACTTGTTGAACTCTAGAACAGTCTTTATACCGTTCTTACATAATAGATTTGTAGACACAAAATTCTTTCTAATTTCTAGAACATGCAGTATATTAAGCACCGTCAATTTCTTCCCAGAAGTAAACTGAAGTTCAACGGTTCATTTTCTTGGAACTTTGGCAGAATTATGATTCCCCATTAAAACCTCTTAATTGTCCGTTGATGCTTCATATGTCTTGAATTGTGCCTTGTCATTGCACACATGTATAGTAGCCCTTGAGTTGAGCCACTAATCGGAAGATTTTATTGCTGTTGTCATATTTAGTTCGGTAATCATGCCAATATGCATCATTGGTACCACTGCAACAATGCTATCAATTCCAGAGTTTTTCACCATATTTGTGCTGTTGGTCTTATTGGCATATTCCTCACTTGCTTTTGTGTCTACAATCACGAATGTAATGGCCTTTCTTTCCACAATGGTAGCAGACACCATTTGCATTCTTTTGATTGTTATTGGAATTGGTTTTCTTAAACTTCCCATTGTCAATTTTGACTTTGAAGTTCTTTTTATATTTGTTTCCTTCGATAATATGAACTTTAGAGGAATCTTGATTTGCAAAATTCTTATCACGATTTCGAATTTCCTCTTCAATTTGAATACCCTTTTGCAAATCCTCTCAAACTAATATCTTCCACCATGTGTAGAAGTTTCTTTCCATAGTTATGCCATGTTTGGGATAATTTTGCCATAATAGCCCCAACTATAATAGGATCCGGAATAACTATTTTAAGTTCACGAAGCTTTGAGACCAAGACCAATAATTCATGAACTTGGTATAGGATGAGTTTGTTATCAAACATAGTGAATTCATAATATTTGAACATTAAAAATTTATCGGTACCTATTTTCTCCATTGTGTACTTGTGTTCAATTGCTTCCCAAATTTTATTTGGAGATTGAATGTGTGCGTACATGTCATATAAGCGATCAGATAATGTGCCCAAGATGTGTCCTCGACATACCAATTCATCTTCTTCACGCTTCTTTCGATCAACAACTATTTTGTCCAAGTCTTTGTCACTTGGTTCACGAATATGCTCCAATTTCGGGTCCAACACATATATGACATTTAGAACAGTAAGCATGAAACGCATCTTGTCCTTCCATCGGGTGAAGTTTGATCCATCAAATTTGTCTAGCTTGTAGACATCTTAATTGATAATCTTCAAAGCCATGTTATCAGCAGGGCCGTCTCTAAGATTTCAGGGGCCCTGTGCGAAATTCATAAAAAGGGCCTTTCTTATAAAGCCATCTTTTATATTTCAAATATGATCAGAATAAAATTATAGTAAGTATGAACAATGAAACCTGATAGTCCGTAATGTGTGTGCGTCTAGCGATTTTTTGTGACTCATTTTCTCTTGATTTTGCCCTGAAAAGTACAAAAGAAAAAAAAAAATCATTATAGATGAGAAATACCTGAATCTTCAAATTTCAAGTCAATATACTTAAATTAGTAAATATATTACTTTGATCGAAGTCTACATCACTCTAATCAGTTGAATTGTCTTCATGATTTGGAAGTTTCTCTTCAATTTCATAAATTTATAAATTAGGGTTTAATAATTTGTGGGAAATATAACAATGGGACGAAGAGAGAATGGGAAGTAGACTGGGACACTGGAGACAACGTCTAGAATTCTAACTTCTGGTGCTCTGATAGTCTGGTGTGAAAGAATAAAAAAAAAAGAAAAAAAAAAAGGAAGCAGCGATTAGACTTTGGCTTGATAGAACAAGTTTGAGTCTTTGAATTGTTTGCCTCGATTAGTGGAGTTCTCCACTTTTAATTGATTAGCTTTGCCCTTTTGTTTTTTTTTGGCTAGACTAGCTTTGCCCTTTGTTAATTATTATCTTATATAATTTGCGTACAAATTTTAGGTCGTAGTCTGATGGCTTTTTGGGGCCCATCAAATATATATATATATATTTTATTTGATTAGTATTTCTATATAATATTATTTTATATATTATTATATTCAATATAAAAATATTTTTGGGAGCCCCCAAAATTTTGGGGCCCTGTGCAATAGAACCGGTTGCACTCCCCAAAAGCCGGCTCTGGTTATCAAACTTGTTCTCCATAACGATAATAACACTTTAAGATTGTTCTAGAAAATGTAGAAATATAGAGAATAATCCGAATGATGACTTTGAGGTACGACTTGAATCGTTTCCTTAAAATGTTATTTGCCCCCACTTGAATGAGTTTGCTAAAGGGTTCTTGGCAAATTACTTCCAGGATACAACAAAGTATGGACTATTTGATTAGCAAAACCGAATTGTATTCCCTTAGAAATAACTAGAAAGAAATTGTATGAATGTGATGGAGAGAAAAGAGAGCAAGAAATGTAGAAACAAATTTCTGAAATTGTGTGTGAAACATTATGCCACAATTGGTGTTTATAGGCATGAAGACACCCATTCATTGAGTCATTTCATTTAATTGAAGATATACAACTCTTCTTAAAAGTGTTGATCCAAAAGACATGTCTTCTATTTAGAATTTTCAGAAAATAAATATTGACTAATTATATATTTTAATTCTACTCATACAATTTGAGTAATCATCATGTCCTTTAACCAAAACTTGCAACCATTCAAAAAATATACAACCCTAAAGGGTTGAATAAAACACAACCTTTTGTAAGGTTGATGCCCTTTCTGCACACACACATGCTGCACAACGCAGCCAAATAATAATAATAATAATAATAATAATTTATATATTTATTATTGAAATCTCTAACACTTCCGACTATGTCAAAGGGATTGACGGCAATGGAGGTTCAACCCCTGGCAATACGAAGACTTGGCTAGTTGCTGCATGTCAGGTGCATGGTGTGATTGTTTTCGCCAGTCAGTGTCATGACGACAGAATTATAAGGCAAAAATAATTTCCGCACACCTTTTTTTTTTTTTTCCTTATCCACAAAGACGAATAGGCTTTTCCGGATATGACATTGAGATGTGTTGTGGTATATATCTTTAGCTGATATCGTTTTTCGTGAATAGCAGTAGCTCAAAAGTTGGATAGAATATTTTCTACAAATTTAATAGTATATATTACACGTGTAAGACAGTGAGCTACTTCCAAAGTTCTTGGCGATGTAGCCGTTTTATCAGAGAAGCATTAGGGTTTGTCTTTTGAGATGTCTGATGCGAAAAAGAGGTGAGAAAGTGGTGGGGGTGGCAATGCTTTCTTTCTCTTTCAGTTTCTCCTTCCTGTAACTTCGTTCTCTCTCAATAGACCCTTTCAGACTTTTGTTTTCATCACTTGGTCCTCCCTTATCCTCTCTCTCTCTCTCTCTCTCTCTCTCTCTCGCCACAAAAAATGAGGCCTCCCTTATCCCCTAACTTATCGTTCTTTTGCCTTAATTTGTGTGCTTGATTGGACCTCATTTTACTGCAAATTTTAATGTGGATTTAGGGTTTAATTAGTGTTTACTGAATTTTTGGTTTGTACTAAATGATTGGATATGCCTTTTCTGTCTAAAAGGGATGCCAAAGTAGCTTTCATGTCATAAATTTTGCCCAACAAACATATTTTCCTTCATATTTCGTTGGGGTTTTGATTGGTTTGGCAACCATCTGTTGCTCTTTTTTTGGACTCCAAATTTTACCCACGAGTCCTCAATGTATAATATAATTAGCTTAGGTTCACTCGATAAAATTCTTTAAATCAGAGCACATTCCGCTATTAGATTTAACAATATTCTATGTCATATATTGATATACTTTAAAGCTTCTGATTGTGCGTATTGAGTTTCTTGAAACTTTCATATGATAAACCATTCTTCTAACTTTTTAAAAAGAGCGGTCAAGTTTATCTATGACATGTGAACTACCACTTTTACGCATATTGATAATTGTAAGGTAGAAAAGTGAGCATTATCAATAACATCAAAGCATCATTGGCGATATAACACCATTTATTCCTTTTATATTTTTGTAGGAAAATATTTTATTTATAAAATATCTTAAAATTTACGTTGGATAGTCATCACAATCAATCCACAACCTAATTCTAAAATAAAAAACAAAAACACAATTTTTAAGTACACGATACGCTGAATGAATATAATCATATATATGCAACAACAATACTAACATTAATTAACAATAAGGCTTTAGCTTGTTGTTATTTTTTTTTCATTTTTGACAAACGATAGCGTTAGTAGATTAAATTGTTAATTGTTAAGAAAGATGATCGAATCTACACTACGAATACAGGTTATAATTAATTTTCAGTAAATATCACTAATTGATTTTATAAATTGAAGTTTTACCCATTTTCTTCCCTTTTTTTTTCCTTTCTTTTTGGGTAAATGAAGTTTTACCCATATTTGTTTCTACACATGATTGGTTGGTCAGACAAAGAACGTGGAAGTCGGAGCAAGTGCAGCAATGGTCTCCCCCACACGTACAGTAATTTTGAAAGTACAAATTTATCCCAAAGACATGTTTTTATGTGAACGAGATAAGATTTTAACCCAGGAATTCGGAGACAGTTACACGTGTCGAAGACACAAGTGATGTGGCTCAGACGTTGGAACTGGTCCAAAGAGGTTTTGGTTAACCAGTGTAGCCGGTAAACCCCCGCCAGTTACCGGTTGGCTCTGAATTATGGGGACGAGGCTCAAAACTTTATAAACAGTTTCGGGGGGTTTAAGAAACAAAAAAGAAAGCTGGGTGGTTTTTGTGGGGGTTTTTGGTGATCCGACACGGACAGACCCATTTCCGTAGGTGAGAATATTTGTGTTTTTAGACACCGATTATTGTGGCCTTTTTGTGAAGAAACAAGTATGATTCTCTCTTTTGGTGCAGAGTTTTTTGTTTCGTTGATGAATTTTGGATGGGTGTTTTTCTTCATGAAAAGGAAAATCCAGATCAGATTTTTGCATTTATTTTTGTAGAATCTAGGATTTTTGTGTGTGTTAAATTTTTTGTTTAATTTTGTTTCCTCTGATGTGTTTTTGTACGTTTGCACATTTGAATTTCTTGGAATTTTTGTCTTCCTATTCATTTTAAAATATATGAATTCTATGGAAGTCTCTCTCTCCATATAAATTATGGTTTTCGAGACCTGAGCCAAGTTGGCTAAAACATGAAAGTATATAGAATATCGCTCAAATAAAAGATATGTATATATAATTTTATGATCTGCCATTTTACATTCTGTCAGGGTTTAACATTTTGGTTTCCTGCTGTTTTATTAAAATATTTACATCAATATATATTTTTTATTGTTGTTTGAATACGAAAATGGTTTTTGCAGAAACTGAGGTTTCCAGATCAGGCTCAAGTTATTATATTATTGTACTTTGAAATGGAGGTTTTCCAACTGCCCTTTTACCCGTAAGCCTTCTTCACCCTTTCAACTGTCAACCTTCTTTTCTGCATTGATGCATTTATGCATTTGATTTACTTTTTTATTATTTTTATATATTATAGGATTATATTTATGTCCTATATTTAATTCTTCTTACCATTCCTTGGATTTTGACGATCAGGAAGTATTAAATAACATGTTTGGTAAAGAATTAAAACTGCATTGAACCTGTGAACTGCTAAAAAGTTAGAGGCTTAATTTGATTGATAGCCCGTGGTGATAGAATAGTCGAAAGATAGTACTGTGGTAAAAAATATTAGAATCTAAACTTCTGTAGTGAGGTCTGTTAGGATTTAGATCCAAAATTGCAAGTTTTGTTAACTCTCTGTTAATTGTTAGCACGTGAGCGTTACATCTGGCTAAAAAGATAAAATTAGCCTCACATGTGAGCTTCACGTGCTAACAAATAAAAAGAGTTCCATTTTAGCCTCACATGCTCACGTGCTAACAATTAACGGAGTGGTGTTGGAACTTTTAATTTTGAACCTAAATCCTAATGGATTTCACTACGAAGGCTGTCTTTCGACTACCTATCACCACGGGGACTAATAACCCAATTAGGCCAAAGTTAAATGAAAAAATTCCCAGAGTATAATTTTAATTACAAAAATAAAGGAGAGGAAAGCAGGAAAACTACATTTGCTTGGACAGAATTTGTGGAATTTATTTTAACTGTGATCTTCTGTTGTTCAATCTGTTGAATTGTGCTTTTCTTGGTTGAATTGGTCCCGAAATTAGTCTTTCAGAGCTCAATTTGGCTTTAAAAAGTTGGGTTTTGCAGCAATTGGTACAACCAGGATCATATAAGAACTTATCTACATTATATCAGTGTTGTTAAAGGAATAGTATGATTCGTTTGATATATTTGTCTTAGTGTTCTTGGTCAATTTCCTCTTAAACTGAGACGATATTGGAACGTCACAAAAACCTGTGCCTATATTGGGAGTGTTATATGCTGGTCAACTGGTGTGGTCATTTTTCTTCTGCACATGCATTTGATGCAGGAATTTCCTGGCTGCTAATTTGCTATTTCTTTTGTCTCCAGTTTCTGTATATATCATGATTGAATGCAGATGCGAATATCAAGTCATTACGCTTATCAATGTTTTTTGATCGTATTGCAGCGGTGGTTGTGACTTTTAGCAGATGACTCTTTGCACTTGTTATGAATGTCTGAGATATGGTATTGCAGCGGAGGTTGGATTATGGCTTCAGTGGCTACCGGATGCCCGAGGTTCCTCGAGCTTCTAGATCAGCTAGGGTAAATAAAGGCTCCCATGACCCATCTTATGGTTGTCTATTGATAATTTTTTTCGTGCGTATACGGAGTCCTGATCGCATTTTTCATCATTATCTTTGTTTTAGGGGAGGGGACCTATCAGGAAGAAACTTGAGGCCAATCAGATTCATGCGTTTGAGATTTTGGCTAGTGTAGCTGGTAAATTATTGCAGGAGAGCAAGGATCCTCTACCGACTAATGATTCTTTTGGAAAGGACCCGCATTTCAAATTTGGCGGTATTACTAAAAGCAAACAACAGGATAAAGGAAGCTTGCTGAAGGAAGAACCTTGTGAGTTGGGAAGCTGTGATGAGGAAACCTTTTTATACGTGCACGGGTTGCAAGAGCGCAGGAAAAGCTATACGTTGAATGGGGTTTCACATTCTCAGGAAAATTTTAGTTATGAGATCAACTCGGTGTCTAAAAGTCTAGATTCAGAGAGGATCAATTTTGGTAAGGGATTGGGTGCAGTTGATAGCAGAAATTCTTGTGGAAGCCATTCTAACAAAGTAGTCAATGACTCTCCCTTATCTGAAGATTCCATTGCAGAGAAGCCACAGGGTCTACTTAAGAGGAAGCAAGTGACTGAACCATCACAGGATACGAGTATGAAGGAAGAAAGAACCGAGTTTCTCGGCAGTTCAGAGGATGTAATGGAAATGGAAGAAAGGCCTCATGAGCTGGTCAGTTCTAGGCATGATGTGAAGACTCCATTTTCAGGGGACTGCAAAAATCACGGTCCTTTTCTCGGCCATTGTGCTAACATTAGAGTAGTTAATAGAGATGATGACAAAAGCACCATGACAAAGGAATTTGAACATCCACCAGAAGACGGTGATAAGAAAATAACAAATCTGGCTGCACCCGGTCATGGTAATCGGCTTTACAATGCACTCTTGTTTTTAATGTAAGATAGGCTTTAGGTTCTACGGTAGCAATTGATGATCATATCAATGTTCTTGGCTTAGGACGGAAACTCTTTTTCTTGGATTTTATGTTTGTATGATAAATAATAGCTTTGAAACTGAATTGATGCTTTCAGATGGGAAAATAAGGCAAGCTAACTGTAACTGGAGAACTTGTTACTCACACCAAAGGTCACAAAAGATATATCCTTTCAAAAAGAGAAAGTTCTTTAATTGGAGGCCACTCGCTACATCTGATAGAGGGTGTAACTGTGAAGGCATATTTAACACTCCTGACAAGATACTAAATGGCGACAACTGCTGCGCAGGTTAAATTTTTCATGCTGTCTGCTTTCCGCTTTCTGCCTATATGTAGATAATGATGTATACTCTCCGTTTACGTTAAGGGTTTAGATTTTAGGGATATATTCAAGTTTGGCTGAACAGTCCTAGCTCTTGAATGCAGCAGTTAGATCATCCTCAACAACGGGTCAGCAAGTACCTCCCAAGTCTAACGATTGTAATGGTAAGAATGTCTGCAATAAAATTCTACAACATATTTGTCATTTTACTTTACAATTGTCGTAGACACTTCTTTCTTTTGTTGACCAGTGAAGCTTAGCATTAAATCCTTCAAGGTTCCAGAGCTCTTTATTGAAGTTCCTACAACCGCAACTGTTGGTTCGTTGAAGGTTTGTATTATTGCCATTTTTGATCTGCTGATACGTCAATTTTGCTTGCATTTTGTTCTCTAGGCCTAGTTCTATCTTTTGAGGGGATGGGGGGGGGGGTTGGTTAAAAATACTGTGCGGTCTTTCCAATTTCATATGCAACATCAGGTCAAATGAAATGTGTTACAACCGAGCGATTGAAGATTACTTCAATTTATGTCGTACAATTTTTCAACATTATTTTGATACTTCTTAAGCTGGATAAATTAAGCATGGCTGTCATAGATGATTATTTCTTACACCGAGCAAGGTTGGTTAGGTGGAGTGTATAGTTTCAGCCCTGGTTTCTACTTTTGGGAGCACTAGTAGCGGAAGTAGGGAGGCATTTTGCTTTTTTTGGTTCATAGCTGGAACTTAACTGTTAAGTTATGATTAAGAAGATGCAGAAGGTATGCAATCTTTATCTATCTTAAAATCTTTCCGTTTACGTAGTTGATGAGGTCTCTTAATTGTGTTGGGGAAGAAAAATAGATCCATTATAGGGTTCAAGATATCTCATTCAATCATTTTGTCTAGATTTAACTGGTGATATCTGATTAGGTAATTTTTCTGCAGAGGACAGTAATGGAGGCAGTAACGTCTATACTCGGAGATGGATTACATGTTGGCATCCTGGTCCAGGGAGAAAAGGTCAGAGATGACAACAAAACTCTACTGCAGACAGGGATTTCTCAGGATGACAAGCGACATAATTTGGGTTTCATCTTGGAGCCCAAACGGGCAAAGCTTACGTATCCTCCATGCAGTGAAGATCCATCTTTGGTATCTGGCAGATCTCAGGAGTTAACCAGGTGATCACATAATAAGTGTTAACTTATGAATTGAATCATCATACTCGTGCCCCAGTGGTAGCTCAAACTCGCATTTACTTCCTAGTTTTCGAATCTTAGGTTACGATTAATCTCGTTGCTTATCTTTATGCGAGTATGTTTTGTTGTCAGGCATTCGGCATCTTTGGTGTCACAACCTGGGACTTCAGATGTCTCGATGAGTCCTCCAGTACTAAGTTTGGGTGGCTGCATTGAAAGAGACTTCAAGGAAGTTCCTTCTCTTGCTAGTACTTCAACTGACAAAACCCCGCCAACATCCCAAGCTCTCGTTGCAGTTCCACCAATTAGCATGAAGGCATTGGCTGTGGTTCCTTTTCATCGGAAATCTGGGCATCAAGAGTATGTACAGCGCCGAATCAGGAGACCTTTCTCTGTTCCAGAAGTAGAAGCATTGGTTCAGGCTGTTGAGAAACTTGGAACGGGAAGGTTGGCTTGAACTTTGATTGTACCTTGCTATAGTTGAGAAAAACTAGTACCATGATGCAGATTGTGAGAATTTTCTTCGATTGCAGGTGGCGCGATGTTAAGTTGCGTGCTTTCGAAAGTACAAAACATCGAACTTACGTGGATCTGAAGGTGAGTGTTTTATTTGATAATTGTTTAGCTGAAGCTTAAATGGAATGGCGTTCAACGCTGTTGTCATCTCAACAATATTTGGAAAATTGGGATGGTGCAGGACAAGTGGAAAACGTTGGTGCACACAGCGAGGATCTCCCCGCAGCAAAGGAGGGGAGAGCCGGTTCCACAGGAGCTCTTGGACCGCGTCCTAGCCGCCCATGCCTACTGGTCTCAGCGGCACGCCAAACAGCAGGTGAAAGCGGCGGTCTGAGCCCGAGGCTCTGTAACAGAGAACCGGGAAGGAGAAGCGTATGTTGTCTATATGTAAAAATTACAGACAGAAAAATTGACATGTAAACGTGACCTGTTGCAAAATGCTGTCTTAACTTGACCCACAAGACACCAAATCCTTTCGATCCCAATTAAAAAGTGTCTTGTGAGATCATCTTCAGTAGACATGTCAAACAATTATTGTCAAAATTTTATTCGATCGCTAATGCGGACAATTGAATATACATGTTAAATCTTCTTTCATATATGCATGTGTTAAATATTTATTTTATTAATATATTAGATCTCAAGATTACAATAACTATTAAAAAATAATTTTATTTTTCTTCTTATTGGTTGGTGGTGAGACCCCATGCATTTAAAAAATTAAATAAAAGCATTTGACGCCTAAGACCATCTCCAAATGAGATGTCAAATTCTAAGTGGAATGCCATGTAATCAAATTTGAAGGTTGAAACTTGTCAATCCTATGTGAATTGAGATATGAGTTTTCATATGCTAAATTTGATATATGAGTTTTCAGAGAAAATGTGATGTCAAATAATTTTTAATTATTTTATTTTGTGAATCCCATTAATGCATCAATTATAGATCTTGAAAATTTATTTTAATTGATTTTTTTTAAATGGGTCCTATAAATATCATTTATAATAAAAAAAACATATTGGTTGGAAAAATAGAAAATCTGACAATGCCACATTAACCATCAAATTAAAATTTAATATTTATCTTTTTGACATATTTATTGAAGATGCTCTTAAGTTTTGTGCTGTCAAAAAGGACAGACAAAGGCAATGCAGTGAATCCATGTCAGTTTATATAACATTTTTGGTCAAAAGAAATGTTGCCGTTTTTTGTCCCACATTGCATTTCACGTCACATTTGAATGCTTTGACATGCAAAATAATTTGTTTTCAATTCAATCCATGATTTTTCAAAAATTTGAGCGTTGTTTGTAGCCACATTTGACTTGTGAGTTATATACCTTATTCTTAATCTTGTGACACGAGTCAGGTGCTAACTTGTCACAATGGGTCACCAAATCACATGGAATATGAATCCCCCCTCCCTCCCTCCCTCCCTCCCTCCCTAATGCTTAGTTTTGCCAAAGCCCCTTGGAACAATATTAACAAAACCATTTTGATACCAGAGTTGATTGCCAAAGCCCCTTGGAACAATATTAACAAAACCATTTTGATACCAGAGTTGAAGAAATAATAGTTATGAGTTATTCCTGCACCTGAAATCGAATAAATAATAGTTATGAGTTATTCCTGCACCTGAAATTGAAGAGATATTCTCGTTACTAATTCATCATGTAACAAGTTTTTATTGAACTCATGGTTCAAATTTTCAACATGTTGTAAGCACTAATTGATCGGGTAATGCCATGAATTGATTGCAATTGAAATTATGTGTTGGGTTTCATATTCTCAGTATTAGTGCATTTGAGGTTTTATCCAATTCCTAGTGTCACTGCACTCGTGTTCCTTCTTATCCCAAGTATCAGCTGTAAATAAAAAAACAAAATGAAAATGATAGTCACTCTTTTTTTTTTTTTTTACACAACCATTCGTATTTGTGTCCACAAGATTGGATAAATTAAGCAAAACCTGATCAACAAGAGAATCACAAACACACTATACATAACTAATATGTAGAAACAGGAACTCTCAGGGTACTGTACTAGATACACATGGTTCATCAATCTATAAAGAGACAAGAACCAATCTATAGATAGACAAGAAGCATGTGAAGGAATTTCAAATGGTGCATTTCTCATTTGTGGTCCTTGTGAAGAACACCACTTGACTGTTGCAAATTCAGCAGCAACTCCCTACTTCTATCCAATCATAAATAGACACATGTCCAAATAATTGAAATAGTAATCTCACATTGAACATGTGTTCATCTGTGATTGATTAGAAGCAGAAGCGGCTGCTAGATTTGTAGCAGCCAAGTAGTGTCCCCTTGCGAAGTGCATGTGCTTAACTTGGGTTGATCAATTAATTAAGCACTAATTGCAGCTAGAATTATTATTTAAATTGAGTATCAGGTAGACAGTTATGTGTGGTCAGCTCTTACTACACTTTTTCTGCTAAAGAAGTATTATGTATTTGATAAAGTACTAATCTTTTGGAAAGATCAACCTCTTCGGATCCATTTTGTGGGGATTTTAGAAATCTTCACATTCTAGTTGTTCATTGTACATCTTGCAGCCAGTTTTTGTAAGATATTATTTGTGTTTAATTTTAATAAAAAAAATCAAATGATTTATGACCGCACGATGCACGATGAATGACTAAGATGTGTGGATTTCTAAAACCACCACAATTTGAATCCGGATGGGATCCAAGTCCAATCTTTTGCATCTCCAAAACACAGTTAAATTTGTGTTTTTCAATGAAATTTTTTTAGTGTAACGGTCATACTGTTACATGGATGTTGTTAGTATTTTAGTATGTATTTACCATACTTAGTACTACAGTCTAGTGATATTCTTTTGCACCTGCACATAAGAGATCTTAAAATCATATTTTGTGAATGACGAGTTCGATTTCAATTATTCCCGTCATTCCTTTGTGTAAATATATTTTTGTATAATGTTGTGTCCCAAACGTTATTTTTTTTTTTCACTAGGTGAGGTGCTAAGGGATATTCCCAAATTAGGTGAGGTGCTGGAGGTTGAAACCAATTCGAAATGATTGGTTCAAATGCTCAACAAAGAGATCCAAGATGATGTTTCTATGTAGGTATTTTGGTTGATATTTGGAATATGATGCGGTCATTCCAGTCGGTGAAGTTCATCTTCACCCCTCATCAATGCAATCATGCAACCCATATGGTGGCGGTGTACATTTTGAAGCATGGCGGGATAATTAGTTGGGATGAATTAGGACTAGAATTTATTTTTAATATTTTAGCAGAAGAAGCAAATGTTTCCATTCGTATTTGATTATTAATATAATTCTAACTTTCGACAAAAAAAAAAGACCACTTCTATTAACAAATAGATACATGTGTTATACCATAAGTGAATTAGTAACATCACTTGACAATATGACGTACTAAAACTCTCTTTCTAATAAAAGTAAGACTTGTATTATGAATCCTACTTTTATCAGAGAGATAATTTAAACGTGGTGTCTCTCCTTAGCATCACCCGTTCCGCTTTATCCTCTTGCATTTCCCCTTTTGTTTTCGGGTAATTCCGTGATTGAACAAATCGATCAATGATGAACGTAAACAAATAAAGAAGTGCAGGTTGGTTGTTGGCATAACAAAAATCAAAGACAGTAGAGAGCCACACAAACACACATGTGAACGAAAAATTCATCATTCTTTTGGTGGCACTTTTAGCTTTTTGAAAGATGCCCCTATTCCCACGGACCATGTCATTTGTCATGCTACTTTCACTTGGTATGCTATCCAACATTTAAATTGTTTCCAAAATTCAATGTTTCACATTGATTTTTCTTTTCCATATCAAAGAGATCAAAAAGTTGTCGTTGGGTTTTTTTTTTTTTTTTTTTTTTTTGACAAACAAAAATGTTAGTGTGTTAATTATGTTGTGGATAATATGTGGATGACCCACATGAATAGTTTGTAACTATTTATGCACAATATTTTCACTATTCATTTGTGAAAAATTTGTAAAGTGAATAGTATTATCTTTGCTTATAAAACGAATGAGGGTATAGAAGCAAGGAGGCACACGGAAGTGGAAGAGAGAACGGAAGTGGAAGAGAGAAAAGAGAAGAAGAGAGAGAAAAGAGAGGAAGAGGAGAGGGGATAATAGAGAGAGAGAGTTATTTTGTACTCTTATTATTCTAAATTATAATGGAAGTACCATTGTTGTCCCAAAGACGTACTCCAGTCACACTGACTGTAGAGGAACCTCGTAAATTTTGTGTCTTGTTTCTTTTATTCCACTGCATACACCATCGCTTTTACAACACGTTATCAGTACGAGATGCTCTCATGTTAGTGGAAAACATAACACCATAAATTCGGACAAACAAAGGTACAACAAAACAAGCAAAGGTATGTCCATTTTTTCGTCTCTCCCACCGCGCCAGAAGCGCCCCACCAAATTCCGGTGAGAATTAAAATTTACAACGATCTGTAGTCGTCACGAGATAAGAAAGGTCGTACCTAACAACTGGTTTCCAGAGATCCAGAAGAATCTCATCAAACTTGGAAACCCAGATCGCGTCATTTTCGACGGATCTCGAGAACTCCTATGAATACTCAGTTGTCTGAGATGGTGATGGCAGAACTGACTCCACATAGGCCTCCCTCTCTTGTACCTCCATCAACCCCGATGTCATCTATGTTCCTGTATGGAAGTTCTTGTTTCGTGATGCCATATTCTTTGGACCATGCAAGGAAAATTGAAGAAAACACAAGGATGGGAAATGGTATTCCTTATCTGGCCTTTCCCATGGAAAAAGTAACAGTCTGTGCGTTTTTGCATAAAGAAAAAGAGGCAAAAGCAATGGAATTATGCATCAGCACATTTTGAAAAAGCATAAGACAAAATAATAAAATAAAAGGAAAAATGATGGTGCGTTAGACACCATGTGGAAACCAAGAAAAAAAAAACAAAAGTTTTTTGGATTGTTGCACCATGTGAATGAATAAGAAAAAAATAATAATAAAAAAAAAGGGTAAAGGCTTTTAGATGGTGTTGCACCATCTGAAAAGAAAGAAAAAAAATATATATGTATTTATTTATGTGAATGATGTTGGTTTAAAATCCTTTCACAAGTTCTATTTACTTTAAAACAATTTATTTATCATGGACGATTTTACTGCCTACTGCTTTAAGTTTTTGATTTAAGTGAATGATGCTGAATTAAAACTCTTATCACAAGCTTTATTTACTGTGGCTGGAATTACCGCCTATTGTTTTAATTTATTTATTGTACTTATCTTTTGTTACGATGAGTATATATAGGACCTGAAATTCCTTGATCAGATCAGAACCTGCAGTTTCTTGATCCTAATCATATAAAATGATTGGACCCGAAATTCCATCATACCAAAAGATCGGGTATGAAGTCCCTTGATCCTTAAGATCAGGACATAAAGTTCTTTGATGAGTACAGTAAGTTTGAAGTGCCATAGTGCCTCAACTTAATTATAATAAAAGTCATAAGAGTTTCAGTCTACAGACTATTAAATAAGGATCAGAAGTTCCTTATATCCATACTCAAAATGGTTTAGCAGAAATATTTATTAAGCGGATGAAACTGATTACCTGCGCTCTGCTCATGAAAACAAAATTGTCAAGTTTTCTACATGGTGACATGTCATGATGCATTATTAGTTTGGTTGGGACCTGTCTCCAACCATCAATACTTCTCAATACAACTCGTGTTTAGGAACCAACCAAACATTATACATTTATGTGTTTTTGATTGTGTTATCTATGTGCCTATTGCACCGCCGTAATTTATTAAAATGAGGTATCAACACAAATTGGAAATTTATGTTGGATTTGATTCATCATCTATCATTCAATATTTGGAACCCTTGATTGAGGATATGTTTACCGTGTAGTTTACGAATTGTCATTTTGATAAGACAATTTTCCCGCTGTTAGGGGGAGAAAATAACTTCGTTTCAGAAGAACGATTAGAAAATATCATTCCAGAAGAATGATGAGAAAAGACCGTTCCAGAAGAACGAAGAGAATTTGTCTTATTTTGATTCATGAAGCAATCAATACAAAAACGAAGTGAGAATAATTGAATGATGTAACGATATGCAAATCAAATGCCAGATGCATTTAATGATGCAATGAAAGTGATGAAATCACATATACTTGCTACAAATGTGCCTACAAGAATTGATGTCCTTATTGGACAAAATAATGATGCAGTAAATGATTTATTTGTTTCACGTCTGAAGCGTGGTAGTCCTTCAGACTCAAAATGGTTAGTCATTTGAAAGAAGAAGAATATGACACTATTGAACTATTACATTCTCGAAGCATAATTGCAACATGCCGGAAGCATGACAGTTGCTGCATGGATACACGTCCTAGAAAGGACAATCTGGGACATGGGAATGTTGATGTCTCATGGATGAAGCATGATTGACGTATAGGTTCCAATGACTCAACTCCCGAAGTGGAGATTAAAATCCAAGCTCTATAATGCTCAAGAGGAGGTTATGATCCGCATTCTCTAAACTATGACTATCCTGGAAGAAATAGTGTAATGCTCTTGAAGAGGCAATGGATATCCAAAGAAATGGAAAGCTTTTATGCATGCACATGCACATGAGAATATGGGATCACAAATTGATGATAACCAATGGTAATTTTGGTTTTTACAAGTAGCTACTAAATTCATCAATGAGTTGTATTGATATTGAGTCCCGTTCTTTTTCTGTCAACAAAATTATTGGCCAAAATGGAGAAAGGCAATTCCATTACAATTTTGTAAGAACGTGGAAAAATAGACCTATATACTTGAATGCAATACAAATAGCCAAAAGATGTTAAACCTAGAAGGTTACATATGGGCATTTGTAATACTGTGAAATACACTCACACGATATGACACAAGGTTATAAACAAGTTCATATGAATAGAGAATTATATACGAAGGGTTATGTGTCGCCTACATCATATCTCTATAAGTAAATCCCTCAAATATACATGGAAGCAAATTGCTCTGTATAAATTCCAAAGGAAAATGTGTCATGAAGTGTAGAAAATCCTTGAAGGATTCAAATTGCTTAAAGTAAGCCCCGGAAGGGTAAAGCATAAAATATGTACTCAATACCAATGGATGATATAAATTGCCTTAGTGAGTGCTTTCATTATGATATTGTTGCAGCATACTAAAATCTCTTGTAAGAGTTGATGATATTAAATTGAGACTCCTGAAGAGTCTAGAAAGATTATAAAGTGTTGAGGGAAATATTGTCTCGAACTGCAGATCGATCAATATGTCAACACGAATCTTATCCATGATGTTTATAATATTAAAGAATCATATGGATTGAAGATTATGAGTTGAACACTCAAATGATTTAGACACTAAGAATGATCAATTATCTTCGTGAGGGTAAATATAAATTGATATTTGGTCCAGAAGTACCAGATCTTAGTGAAGTATATGCTTTATTGTATTTGGCACAATATATTGAATGCAATAAAACTTATTTATTAATATCTCCGAGAAATTACAGACATGTACATACATATGAGTTAAAACAAACAAACAAGATGAGCTTTCACAAAGGTTGCTCATGTGAAACCTCAGTACTCAGCAATACCTCATAAGGGGGAGGCACTAGAGATTGATCATGTGGCACCCCAGTACTTGACAAAACACCAGAAGGAGAAGGCATCAGTTGCCTTCGGAATCTAGCAACGAACCTCTGGTGATCATTTTGAATCCGACTTTCGGATTCTTGAAGATGGTCAAGTTTTCTTTTCATGCTCGTTGAGTAATTATTTGCAAGCATGTGTAACACTCTATTCTTGTGCTTGAGCCCTCTGATTTCTTGTTTAAGACTTGCCACCTCAGCCATCAATGATTCAACTTGGTGATTTCGAGCAAGTAGGCGTTGACCCATATTGGATACAGAGCCCGCACATTGAACACTAAGAGCCAAGGAGTCTTGAACGACCGACTCATCAGACTGTTTTGAAAGGATTCTGTTATCCTTTGAAGTGAGAAGATTCCTAACTACCACAGTAGCGGTATGTTATTGTTCATCACATAGTCCCCAATCGTAAGAGGACCATTACAAGATAAGAAGGATGGGCGCCATATATTATCTTAACGCTGCTCGTCTGTATCACTCCTAAGACTCAAATCTAAGCCAATGTTAGATGGGCAAGCCATTTTCAGAAATGATGAAGGAAAAAGGATGTTAAATAAAATCTCAGAAGTGTAAGAAGGGAAAATTTCTACAGGCAACAACTTTCTGAGCATACTCTTGAACACAATTGATGTCTCTATAAAAGAAGAGGCAATAGAGCCACTTGTTCAGAGATCGAAGATGCATCGCTCTCCGAATTTCAAAAGCCAGATTTTCCTTAATAAAGTTCGTTGGCATTTTTTAAATGCAATCTCAGCTTTTTCGGATATCGTGTGCAACTTTGTCAAGGATCTCTGACAAAGTTGAAAACGCGTAAATTTTACTGTTCTAATTACACCACAGTTGCTGACAAGAGTAAAGGCACAACACCACTACTTGATATTGAAAAATCTATATATATGTCGACCTTTGTTCTTCATAACAAGGCAGACTTACAAGAATACTTAACTCTTCCTCATCTCCGAGAATGCATATTTAACAAAGCATCTTGAAATACCCAATTTTCTTATTCTCCGAGAATACCTCTTTAAACCAGTCACACTAGAGCAAGATTATCTCATATCATCAGGGACGAGAGCAAGAATATCTTATATCATGCAATCTCCCTGTCCTTTCCTTTGTCCTTGATCTTACCTGCAAAGATAAGGATAAAGAAAGCAATATGTCGGAACCTCCACTAAAACTTTCGATAAGGAACCAATTGCTTAGAACCTTTCCTGATTGCTTACCTAGAATTGCTCTCGAGTACTCATCTTCAACTGTTGATGGAGCTGGGTCTCAAGTCATCAACACCGCATAATAATTGGCCCGTTGTTGACTTTTTACACTGAAGCTGCCACGCATGGATGAGTCACCTACAAGGTTTGCATTCCACTCCTGCATCAGAGGACAAATACTACAAGAGAAGATGCCAAACCTGCATAGGGAAAATACCACTTCTGCAAGGGGAACAAATAAGGCAAGTGAAAATGATACATTGAAACATGTGGAGACAAGCACAACAAAACACGTGCCAGTTCATCCCCGACAAAGCCTAAGATCACTTATCACATGAAGCTCCTCATGGTCCAATTTCATTCAAGATCAAGCCTAGACGACCCTTGAAGAAATCACAAGTCCGATTCAAGATCAAGTATCCACCACCCTTGAATCAAATGCAGCTCCAAATAAAAGTATTAAATTCAGACCTTTGGAGGAAGTCTAGCAGAAGGCCCTCCAACCCAGTTCAAGAACAAGCCTGTGGAAAGTTAACAACAAGTAAAACACCTTTTTTCAGCAACTCTTCTCGCTAAGAGTTGAAATCAGCCTAGATGATTTGAAATTAGGGGGAGATACTTATCAGGGGGAGCATCCAAAACAGATCAAGATTTTAATGAGTTAATCGAAGACTTGTGGCCATCCAAGGGGGAGTGTTGTGAATAATATGTGGATGGCCCACATGAATAGTTTGTAACTATTTATGCACAGTATTTTCACTATTCATTTGTGGAAAATTTGTAAAGTGAACAGTGTTATCTTTGCTTATAAAACGAATGAGGGTATAGAAGCACGGAGGCGCACGGAAGTGGAAGAGAGAACAGAAGAGGAAGAGAGAAAAGAGAAGAAGAGGAAGAGAGAAAAGAGAGGAAGAGGAGAGGGAATAATAGAGAGAGTTATTTTGTATTTTTATTATTCTAAATTATAATGGAAGCACCTCTGTTGCCCCGAGGACGTACTCCAGTCACACTAACTGTAGAGAAATCTCGTAAATTTTGTGTCTTGTTTCTTTTATTCCACTGCACACACCATAGATTTTACAACAAATTATTAGTTGTTAATAGAAAAAGAAATTTGTGAGAATCAAACTTGCACACATAATTCTTTTCCGGCAAAGAGCCATGTGCAAGGGATAAAAAGTTATAATGATGATGGCACCCTTATAGTCAAGATTCTAAAAGTAAAGTTTTGTTGTCACTTAGTATAGTTAGCCCACTCTATTTATTAAGAGAACAGCTGGCTCCTTAAAAGTGAGGAAGAGTTCTTTACTCAAGATGCTTTGTTATTTGTTTTCAAAATTTCGTGCTTATGGTCGAAATCTCTTATATATAAATCATTCTATAAAGATCATTTAAAAAAAAAAAATCAGATAAGATTGTTTAGTCAATGAACTACAGCAAATAGATATACAATTCGTAGTACTTTTACCGTATTCAATGATTTGTCTTTATACATTTCATTGACTTGAGGAGAGACTTCTCCTTATCCATTGAGGAGCCAAGTTAATTCTATTTTTTAATTCTGAATTTGTGGCTGAGGGAATTTTATCAGATCGCTTTCACCTACCCTAATACAAGAGGTCCTCTTAATTTTATGTGAGCGCATGGATGACCCGGTTCTAGGCCTTACAAAGACAGGAATTTAAATAGGTGGGTTTCCTCCATGGTTGAGTTTAATTCAATAACACATTGTCATTACTTTTTGATACAACAACACATTATTAGATCGTAACGCGACTAATTCTACTTTATACAAATTATTCTCATGAAAGTGGGTTCAGATGACCTAGGACTGTTCTCCAAAAGTGGAAAGAAAAACGAGCCATGTGGGACAACTCTCCGTTTAAAGATCCACACGTGGCAATTAGGAATAAGCAACGTAGTATTTTTTTTTTTTTTTTGGGTAGAGGAATAGTCGCAACGTAGTTGAAGTCCGCAAGACCATGATACATAGGAAGACAAGATAACACCGCTCCATCTCATGAAATGGACAGCCGATGATACCCGCTGAAATTTTAACGGACTCCAAATCAACGGTTGCTGTTCCTCCGTAACCCACATAATAGGACAACCTTAAAATTCTAAAACCCAAACCTCTGCTCGTTCCCCCCTCCCTCCCTCCTGTAATATTATCTCTCAGTGAGCTTCAGAGCTGGAACTCAAAGGTGAGCTTTTGCCATGTTGTTGTTGTTGTTCTATATATAATTATAACCCATTTAGCGTTTTTTTTTACAGCATTCCTGGGTTTTTGAAGTGATTTCTGTTCGTAGATGACTTAATATTGAATTAATTCATTAAAATGCTTTTTTTTTAATTGAAAAGTTTGGTCCTTTTCATCTCATATGCATTTTTCAGTGCTTTTTATCTGTCAAATTTAAGGTTTCTGTTTGTTTGTCTGTTTGTTTTTTATTTTTTATTTTTTTATTTTTTTATTTTTTATGCTTTAGTTTGTGAATTTCTGAGGGTTTAAGGTTTCCATGTGTGCAGACTTACTTGCAGAGGGTTTGATTTATCATTTTTTTGTTTGAAGAAGGTAACTAATTTGATAATGAAATTCTGCTGCTTTTTGTTTGGATTTGGTCTCTCGCTCTCTTAGTTGGGATTCTAGAGAGAGAAACTGTAGAGAGAGAGAGAGAGATTAAAAAGTTGATAATAATGGATCCTCGTCGTAGGGGTTCCTCTGATTCTTTCAATGGAGTTCAACGGGATAACCAACCTTTGCCCATTCTTTCACATCCAACCGTAGTAGCCGGATCCCGATTCGATAGTATTACCTTCTTAGACAATAGTTATAGAAATTTTAGTTGCCCTCAACCCGGTCTTGCCGCGAATAGTGTATCTTCGTACTCAAGTGTGAGCCCTGAGGATGATTCTGCCGAAGATTGTGACTTTTCGGATGTGGTGTTGAAGTACATTAACCAGATGCTTATGGAAGAAGACATGGAGGACAAGACTTGCATGCTTAAAGAGTCGTTGGAACTTCAAGCTGCCGAGAAGTCATTCTATGAGGTCCTTGGAAAGAAATATCCCCCCTCCCCAGAGTTATTCCGTCGTTACGCCAGTCAATATGGAGAGAGCCCGGCTGAAAGTTCCTCTGGAACTTGGAGTAATTATATCACTAGTAGTTGCAACAGTGGTGGTTATTTTGGTGATACTACCTCGATTCAAAGTCCAGATGGATATTCGTCTCAGTTACAAGGTCTTCCGTCGTATAGAATTTCTCAGTCATTTAACGGGTATGGGCTGGTGGATTCTCCTAATAGTAGTATTTATACCCCAGATTGGAATACCGAGAGCCAATCTGTTTGGCAATTCAATAAGGGGGTTGAGGAGGCTAGTAGATTTCTTCCTGGAGAGACTAATTTGGTTGTTGAACTGGATGCAAATGGGATGTCAGTTCACACGCCAAAGGTTGGGGCAGCGGCGTCTTATGTCAAAGTGGAGAGAACGGATGAAGGAGAATATTCTCCTGGTGGGTCAAGGGGAAAGAAGAATCTATATAGGGAGGACGAAGATGTGGAGGAAAAAAGGAGTAGCAAGCAAGCGGCTTTTTCGTCTGAATCTCCTTTGCGGTCAGAGATGTTTGATGTTGTATTGCTTTGCAGCACAGGGGAGGGTCAGGAGCGTTTGGAATCTCTTCGTGAGGCCTTGCAAAATGGAATGAGCAAAAGTGTGATACAGAACGGGCAATCCGAAGGATCCAATGGAGGAAAAGGTCGTGGTAAGAAACAAAGTGTTAAAAAGGAGGTGGTGGACTTGAGAACCCTCCTAATTAGTTGTGCACAGGCGGTTGCAGCTGATGATCATAGGACCGCCAATGAACTGCTAAAGAAGGTCAGACAGCATTCCTCACCTTTTGGAGATGGGACTCAGAGACTCGCTCATTGCTTTGCCAATGGCCTTGAAGCACGCTTGGCTGGTACTGGTAGCAAGATTTATAAAGGTCTTGTTAGCAAAAGGACATCGGCTGCTGATATCTTGAAAGCATACCATCTCTACCTTGCTGCATCTCCATTTAAGAAGATGTCTAATTTTGTCTCGAACGTCACAATAATGAATTTAGCTGAAAAGTCGACAAGGCTCCATGTCATTGATTTTGGTATCCTTTATGGTTTCCAATGGCCCACCCTTATTCAACGGATCTCGTGGAGGGAAGGTGGACCCCCAAAGGTTCGGATTACTGGAATTGAATTTCCTCAACCGGGATTTCGGCCAGCTGAGCGAGTTGAGGAAACAGGACGACGTTTGGCAGCTTATGCTGAGAAGTTCAATGTGCCGTTCGAGTACAATGCTATTGCAAAGAAATGGGAAACCATTACACTTGAGGAACTCAAGATTGACAAGGATGAAGTTCTTGTTGTGAACTTTTTATATCGGGGTAAGAACTTGCTCGATGAAAGTGTGTCAATGGACAGTGTAAGAAACAGGGTTCTTGATTTGATAAGGAGAATCAATCCAGACATTTTCATCCATGGAGTTGTTAATGGAGCGTACAATGCCCCCTTCTTCGTTACCAGGTTCCGAGAGGCGTTATTTCATTTTTCTTCACTGTTTGATATGCTTGAAACTGTTGTACCCCGTGAGGATCAGGAAAGGATGTTAATTGAGAAAGAGATCTTTGGCAGGGAGGCTTTAAATGTTATAGCTTGCGAAGGCTGGGAGAGAGTGGAAAGGCCAGAAACATACAAGCAATGGCACGTTCGTAACTTGAGGGCTGGGTTTGTGCAAATACCTTTTGACCGAGAGCTTGTGAAGGCGGCAGCTAAGAAAGTAAGCTCTCTTTACCACAAGGACTTTGTCATCGATCAAGATAGCCGGTGGCTGTTGCAGGGATGGAAGGGACGAACCGCCTTTGCCCTTTCTGCTTGGAAACCTGCTTAAGAAAGTGCTTGTAATCTGCTTCCTAGTTCTTCAGCATTAACACGGATACTTCTCTTCCGTAGATTTGGATCGGGTGATATTCTCTTACTATGGTGTCTGATAATCCAATAGAACCATCCAGCAAGGTACGAGTTTGTCACTTGTTCACAATCTTATTCAAATATAACAAGAACAGTTAACTGTGCAGTTTTATCCCAGCTGTATTTTTATGAAAGAAACTCTTTACTTGTGCTCATTAGTCGCTAGATCGGATAAAGGATCGGATAGGATTAGTTATACGGACTTGGGTGTTTGGCGTTCACTCGTACTAAATAAGCGCCGGATTAATTTAACCGGTCGGATAGGATAATACGATATACACCCGCTTAATAAAACCAACCAAAATGCCCGGATTATTTAGTCGGGGAAGAAGAATATGGGAGAGAAAGAGAGGGAGTTTGGGGGGTGTGGCGGAGAGAGCTAGGGAACAATTATTTGGGATTCTTCTGTAGTCGGGGAAGAAGAAGGGAGAGAGAGGGAAGGTGTTTGGGGGGTGCAGAGAGATATGGGAACAAAAAAATGATTTCACCTTTTTAATTTTTTTTTATTTTTTAAGTTTGATTCCTCCTATCTAGTGTAATACTAAACACAGTATAAATAATACGGTCACTAGTCCGATACTGCACCAAACACCCGATTAATTTAGTCAGTACTATCCGGTGGCTATTTATCCTATCCGACAGAAATAGTCAGTACAGTCCAAGCTGCCAAACGAGGCCTTAGTACCTCTGTCCTTGCTTCAAAAGGCGGAACTCTCATTCTGCACGCCTTCCTCCCTTGTATTTTAAATCAGAGAGGAATGTCAATGACTATTTTGAAGTGCTAATAGCAGCGTTCTTAACATATAGTATTTGATGTGATGAATACTAGTGTAGTTGGCATTTCCCTTGTTTATTTAGCTTGAATGGTTTCTAAGACAATAATATTATTCCCGACAGATCATAATATTTTCTGAGACGTCTGGAGTTATCCTGCATATAGAATTTGGTTGGCAGACTATATCACGGAAATGATTGTCGGACGCCCTTTAATCTTTTTGCACATCACGAATCTTTCTCAAAAGATAGATAAATAAGGATATGAATGAGAAAATTGGTGTTGGAAATCATTTCTTATATCACTGTTGATCCTAAAATTTACAAAGCCTATGCGATGCGCAGGCCAAGTAACTAATGAGCTAATTACGTCATTATGTTGATGCAGGGTGTGCCAACTCGTCGGCCGAGCTTGGCTGACGAGTTAAATTTGTTGATGTTGCGTTAAGCGCGTTGCTAACTTCTTGATCTTGCGACTACGGCCGAGGAAGGAACAATCTTGGCATTTGGATTCTCGAGCCTGAAGACAAGGTTGCTAGTTCTGCGAAGTTCACGAATCGTCAGCGTCGGATTCGGTCACGATGATTATATTTGTGAGAGTATAAGCACGTCGAATCGACACCAAACTATATGGACATAAGTATTCAAAGGTAATGTGTGTCTTGATGGTAAATGTGGTTTGGCCCTCAGAATGCCGAACTCTGAAACTCACTTAGGAGTATCCAATCATAAGACCACTCGGCGTTTAATGCGCCGAATGTCGTAACTCGTAACACCTTACTTCGCTGAAAAGGTTAATAAGATGACCTCTGCCAATAAGGATTCGGAAACCCATCTCGACCGAGACTTGGATAGGTAACTAGTTGGCCTCAACGCAGTACTGTTTATCCAAACTGAAGGTGCTCCTCGGTCGGCTGATTCTACGACAACAGTGCTATTTATCCAAACTGAAGGTGTTCGCCGATTCCCTTCACAGTGCTGTTTATCCAAACTGAAGATGTGTCAGCAGGAAAAAGAAAAAAAAATCTCAAGATGTTTGAGAGGTTTTGCGCAGGGCAGTTGTGTGTTGAATTGGCGGTCCTCTCTTCCGTTGCACCGAGTCTTGTATTTATAGGCAAATATTGTGTGGCGCGGCCAGATAATTTTGTAGAGTCCCACTGCAATCCTAATTTGTGGAACTGAAGCATATCCTTCAAATTGATTTTGTTCCTTGACTTTTCAAACTCGTAAGTTAGATAAGCAACAACCTATCTAGGTTTTACCACACTACATCAGAAATCTAGCCCACCTAGGCTTCTGATCTCATTAAAAAACCGTCAGCAGAAATTCATATTTCCATCACCATGCAAAAAACAAGAAAAGCCTAGCCTACCTAGGCTTCCTAGGTCATCATTATACCACCACCAAAAAACCTAGCTTTTCTAGGCTTGTCTCGTCATCACCCAAAGCCATCATTTTTAATATCATTTTGCAGCATATCCAATCCACATGTCCACACATATCCCAACTCAATTTAAATTGTACCACTTGCTTCGGGATATAATTCGCACCCTGTTTATCTGGTTGAAAAGGATGCTAGGATAATTCATATTAAAAGATAATTATTATGATAAAAACAATAATATTATCCTTTAATAATGACAAAAATTATCTCCACTTTTCCATCCGACGATTGAGAGCTATGCTCACTTAACGGCCTTGATTGCACGGGCCGATGGTGTAAATTTAGATCCAAACATTGCCCCCCAGTTTCCTTGAGCATCGGCTCGTAAGCCGAGTGGTTAAGGAAATTAAGTTTCTTCAACTGTTCACGAGCGGCATCGAAAAATATAAATGACCACCGAAGCTCCACCGTTGAATAAAAATTCACCAAAGCTCCACCGAAGAAGTCCATCACCAAAGCTATGGTCGAAGAAATATATGGTCAAGGACAATTATGATCGAGGACCAAATCCATCAAATTGATTCAAATATATATGGTAGAGAATAGACCACCCCATCGAATGCAGAGTCTCATGGTGGATCACCTCCCCACAACATCCAATGTCGAGAACCTCCAAGTTTCTGCACAATCTATCCGTAGGCTCTTGATTTCACGAATTGCTTCTCGACTTGTCTCTTTAGCAGAAGCCACACGCAAATATAAGCCGCCGAGCTGAACTTTCAAATTGACTCATTCGACTGCTGCTTTCTCAAGTTTCTCGGTCAAGAAATACATGGCCGAGAAATATGTCATCGATCACGACATACACCCCACTGTCATCGAACTGATGTCGAATTCACAACTCTTTTCTCAGCCAACTTGGGATATCATCAGCGTTGTACCCATAGTGAAGAGGCACTTTCAAAACCCCCGAATTTCTTACCATCATTCGGCTACCATTATCATCGGCCGTCTATTTTAAGGGCCAAGAAACACCTGATTCTTGGTAGTTGGGCCTGCCACCAATCATGAATGGTCTGATCACTTCTTGGTAATGGCATCCTAAAGCAAGCTATATATATATAAAACCCCATGGCCGATTGGTGTAAATATATACGGCTACGTCCTGATGTAAGCTAACTTATATATATATATATATATATATATATATATATATATATATATATATATATATATATATATATATATATATATAAACCCCATGACCGATTGGTGTATATTTATATACGGCTACGTCCTGATGTAAGCTAACTTATATATATATATATATACACACTCTATGTCGAAACTCAATTGAGTGTGTTCTGCCAACATGCATCTTTGATAGTCCTGTCCTCCCAACTGAGCCATGCATATATAAATATAATGTCGAATTTGCATGCATTCCTAAAGTTGAGAAAAATTAGGAAAGGGCGAGGTCGCAAAACATTTGGCCGAGAAAAACCATTCTTGGCAGCTCGGCTAGTCCATCAATCCTGAACGTGATATATTACACCCAATGTCAACAACGCAGCAAATAAACCCACACCACCGACTACCAATGTTGCCCCCTTATTTTCTCATACATCGGCCTAAAAAGCTGAATGGTTAAGAAAATAACTTATTCATCCTTCTTTTTTTCCCTATTTTCTTTTTATTTATTTATTTATTTATTTTTTATTTTTTTATAGCAAAAGAAAATGAAAATGGCTGAATCATAATCAGGAGGAGGCCAGCGATGCTTTATTCCAAGCCGAGATCTTTTGATATCAACATTGTCAAATTGATTTCGCTCTAACCCGAATAGAGGATTTTCTCCAAATATTTGTAACTTGGCGAAAATTTTTCATTTTCGGGTGCCGAATATGTTGAACAATTATTATGCCCCCCTAGGCACAATTTCGGCTTTTAATTCAAACAACTTAGCCGAATGGGATTTCTCTATATCGGCTTTCTCACCAATAACCATGTCAATTGGCGTAGTTTCGGCATCTAAAACCATGTCTCCAATTACCATATCAATTGATGTGGTTTTATGGTCTGAAGTTGTGTATTGGTCTTGTTTGTCATTGGAACACTCCTCTGACGAATCATTTTCTGAGTCAAATTTTGGCTCAGAAACTTGAACATTTTCTTCTAGGCCTACCACACTTTCAGTTTTGGCCGAAAAAATAGGTGGCCTTTGTTCTTTGGCAAAATTAACAATTTTCTTAGGCCGATGTCTGATTATAGCCGGAGCGGAAAATTGCCCCCGGTCTTTTCAACCAACCATTCCTCAAATGGAATTGATTTGTAGTCGAAAACATAAGAAAAATATTTTCCATCTAGCCAGGCATTAAATCGAGCCCTGTCTTCATTTACCTATTGCTCTTGCAGGGTAATAGGAGCTTTTATTCTCAACATGTAAGCGAATGACTTTTGCATCTCTCTATGGCCATGAAGAACTTTTTCCACTTCCAAAGATCTTTTTCGTTCCTCATTGTGTTTTTTCAATTCCTCTAGGAGCTCGTACAATCGGCTATGTTGAGCCAGATTGGAATCTTGATATATCATATGAACTTCGTAGTTTTAGCACTAGGTCCCACTGGGTGTGCCAAAATGTTGACCCTAAAATTTACAAAGCCTACGTGGCACACAGGCCGAGTAACTAATGAGCTAACTACGTCTTTTGATTGATGCAGGGCGTGCCAACTCGTCGGCCGAGCTTGACTGAGGAGTAAAATTTGTTGATGTTGCGTTGAGCGCATTGTTGACTTCTTAATCTTGCGACTGTGGCCGAGGAATGAACAAATCTCGGCCTTTGGATTCTCAAGCCTGAAGGCAAGGCTGCTAGTTCTACGAAGTTCACGAATCGTCGGCGTCGGATTCGGTCACGGTGATTATATTCGTGAGAGTATAAGCACGTCGAATCGATACCAAACTATATGGACACAAGTATTCAAAGGTAATGTGTGTCTTGATGGTAAATGTGGTTCGGCCCTCAAAATGCCGAACTCTGAAACTCACTTGGGAGTATCCAATCATAAAACCACTCGGCATTTAATGCGCCGAATGTCGTAACTCGTAACACCTTACTTCGCTGAAAAGGTTAATAAGATGACCTCTGCCAATAAGGATTTAGAAACCCTTCTCGACCGAGACTTGGATAGGTAACCAGTCGGCCTCGACACAATGCTATTTATCCAAACTGAAGGTGCTTCTCGGTCGACTGATTCTACGGCAACAATGCTGTTTATCCAAACTGAAGGTGTTCGTCAGTTGGCTTCACAATGCTATTTATCCAAACTGAAGATGTGTTGGCGGGAAAAAGAAAAAAAAAATCTCAAGATGTTTAAGAGGTTTTGCGCAGGGCAGTTGTGTGTTGAATTGGCGGTCCTCTCTTCCGTTGCACCGAGTCTTGTATGTGTAGGCAAATGTTGTGTGGCGCGGCCAGATAATTTTGTAGAGTCCCACTGCAATCCTAATTTGTGGAACTGAAGCATATCCTTCAAATTGATTTTGTTCCTTGACTTTTCAAACTCGTCAGTTAGATAAGCAACAGCCTATCTAGGTTTTACCACACTACATCAAAAACCTAGCCCACCTAGGCTTCTGATCTCATTAAAAAACCTTCAGCATAAACTCATATTTCCATCACCATGCAGAAAACAAGAAAAGCCTAGCCTACCTAGGCTTCCTAGGTCATCATTATACCACCACCAAAAAACCTAGCTTTTCTAGGCTTGTCTCGTCATCACCCAAAGCCATCATTTTTAATATCATCTTGTAGCATATCCAATCCACATGTCCACACACATCCCAACTCAATTTAAACTGTACCACTTGCTTTGGGATATAATTCGCACCCTGTTTATCTGGTTGAAAAAGATGCTAGGATAATTCATATTAAAAGATAATTATTATGATAAAAACAATAATATTATCCTTTAATAATGACAAAAATTATCTCCACTTTTCCATCCGACGATTGAGAGTTATGCTCACTCAACGGCTTTAATTGCACGGACCGATGGTGTAAATTTAGATCCAAACAATCACAAAGAAGCCAACCTTTTGGGATCAATACAAAGATGCCACTCACTGATGGCTGTTTAATTAATCCTTTCACTTAGTACATGAACAATGATAGAACAATAGTTAGGGACCATGATCATTTTGTGAGGCAAACCCATAAAATAACGTAGTGTAAGCTGATCATTTTACGTCTCTTTCCGTGTTACTTGAATGCACCTAGAGCTTCATGTCACATTAAGCTGACGGTAAACTTGTTCCAAGAAAGTCTCTTGGCTTAGACAATTCACATGATTTTCCATGTATGAAATTTCTAATAGTCTAAGAGAATCTGCGGTATCACAATGTGTATCCCTTGTCTTTGTCTCACTCGTCAAGTTCTTTAGGCAAGCTTGGCTTGTTGAACCATCGAGGAGGATCATATCCAATCCCACCTAAAATATGGAAAATGAAACAGTTAACCTAAATTTAAAAACCCACAAAGGATTAAAGAAAATCCCAACAAAGTTAATTAGGGAAAAGATAAGTTAAATAGCAAGGGGATTACAACGACAAATCCGCCAAGCAGTTAAGACGAAACCTTTTGCAAATCCATACTTCTTGTAAGCTTGGATTTGGTGTTCAACGACTAGAATTAAGAGAGAATGCGCATATGGTGAAAAATAGTGTGTAGAAATCGCTTTCATTTCTGCATTCTTTATGCCATCTCCAACCGATCCAGCTAGAGGGCTGGCCATAGGGCCGAAAATAGCCCTAAATGACACGAAAACCATCTCCAACCGAAAGCTAGGCCAAAGGGCTCGTGGGCCCTACGAGGCCACAAAAGGAGAATCGGGCCAACTGGCTGGTCCAGAGGTTTGAATCCTAACAGCTTGTTGTTGACGTCAGTTAGCCATTATATTATATTATATATTTTTTTATTTTTAAAAAATTTTAAAATTCTAATTTTTTCCCTATAACTACCTAAGGCATTAAACAACATTAAATAACATTAAGTAACATTAAACAACATAAAACTTACACAACACAAAAAAAAAAAAAAACATTTAACAACATGAAACTTAAACAACATTAAAAAAATATTTAACAATCTAAAACTTAAACGCCTACTCCATGATTGAGGTAGTTTAATTGAAGTAACGTTATTAATTCAATTAAAATAATAAATTATGTTTGGCCCTTTGACCCCTTTGGTTGGAGATGATTTTTTGTCACATGGCTATGTTGGCCTATGCCCCTCTGGCCATTCGATTGAAGATGATAAGACCATCTTCAACCAAAGGGTCCAGAGGGTTAGAGGGCCTAAAATGGCTCGAAAACCGTCTTCATCCGAGGGCCAGGTCAAAGGGCTCGTGGGCCCCACTGGACAAAAAAAGGCCAAAAGGCCGACTGGTCGGCCCAAATGAGCCAGCTGGCTGGCCTCGAGCTGGGCTCAATTTTGAATCCCCAACGGCTAGCTGATGTCAGTTACTGTTGGTTTTTTAATTTTTTTGATTTTTTTTTTGGCCAATATATGTTTTTTAAATTTCTAAAAAATTCTCATTTTTTCCTATAAATACCTAAGCCATTCCTACACCATTCTTCACAAATTTTTCACCCTTCCACACCATTTCAATTCTCGTATTTTCTTACCTTTTCCTATTATCTTTCCTTCAATTTTTTAAATAATTTTCAAATGGTCTCATCTGCAATGAAAGGTAGGGCTTGGACCCGAAACGAAGATGAAGCTCTTTGCAGGGCTTATAGATAGGTCTCAGAAGATAGTGTAAGGTGGAGTTCTCAAACAAGTGATGGTGTTTGGACTTGTGTGTCCAAAAAATACCTAGAGTTGGCACCACTCCACCGAATACCCAAAACCACAAGAGTTGTTCTTCAACATGGAAGAAACATCTTCAGCTAAGTTTGAACAAATGGCATCAAACACTGTTAGCAGTTGCAAGTAGACATGAAAGTGGCGCCAATTACTACGACGAAGTAAGTGTTTTCACAATTTATTTTAAATATTTAATTATATTACATTTAGTTTCATAAATTAATTTCCTTTAATTTTTGTACTTATAATTAATTTCATGAATTAATTTCCTTTAATTTTTGTAATTATATTTTCTAGGTACGCTAAGCGGAGGAATTGTATATAGAGGGCTACTCGAAACCCTTTCAGCATCACAGTTGTTGGGAAGTTTGTAAAGGATGAGTGTTATTTGAAGATCCGCCTCAACATAGAGTAGGTCCTACGCCGATGTTCGGAATTGCATCCTCAGCTATAGATATGGATGATGATGGATCTCCTACCATTCAACAAACAAGGGTAGAAAATTCATCTTCGGGTGAAGGTTCCATACCTAGGGCTATAGGATGAAACAAGGCCCGAAGGTTGAAGGAAAAAGGCAAGGCAAATGATGATTACGCCGCTTAACAGGAAGTGGCAGCCTCATTGCGATTAATGGCGAAGCAAAATGCCTTTGTCGCCGAAGAAAGGAACCGTAGGCGTGAAGAACGGGCCAAACAAATACAAGAAGAGATCGATGATAAGAATATGGAAAGGAGCACTTCGAATTACAGTCCAATGAGTAAGGCCTATTTTGATAGGAAAAAAAAGATAGAAATTATGACCCAGCGATAGTTGTTTACCTCTGACTATACTCCTATTGTGGAGCCAAAAATAATCAAGAGGCGACACGTGGATTTTTGGGTTAAAATGACAAAATTACCCTTGAGGCACATCGGAACTCCTATGCGTGAGTAGTGGACAATCATCCCTCAATCAAGTCAAAAGTGCCCAAATAGGTATTTATTTACAACCTATTTGATCCATCCTCATCATATCTTCTCCACAAGGTAACCCCCAAATCCTTCCTCTTTTATTATAATAATTAGCTAATTAATTAAATAATTATTCCATTAATTAGCTAATTAACCACAAATCAAGAACCTAACCTACAAAGCCATCCAAGTGGCCAGTCCATCTCCTCCCAAGGTGGCTGGCTACATCCTTATATAAGCCCTCTCATTCTCTCCAAAACAGAATTTCAATTCTCTTGCTAAACTCTCTAAATTCTTCAAACATTTTTCCTTCAAAATTCTAACTTTGGCATAGGAGGTTCTTCGGCCAAAGCCGCCCCCCCCCAACTCATCATGGGCGCGTGAGGCTCTTGGTCTTGACCTAAGGTGTTATTTGTTTTGTAGGTGCAATTTTGTCCAAAAGCAAGGAGGAAGAAATTTGCATCCACAAATTGGTGCTTTCATTGAGAGTTGAGTGACACGTTCGTAGAAGACTCTCGCATCTAAGGTTTTTTGCTTCTTTGCTTATTTGTAGATTTTTCATACCTTCTTATTCTTGGAATTTTTATTTCTAAAAATTCTTTGATAAAACGTAAAAGAAAAGTACAATGGTAAGAAATTCGAAAACCTCGACGAACGGAAATTCCAATGTTCAAGGATTAGGACTGCGACGATCTACAAGGCTAAACACAACAATGAGTGGAGCGACACCACCACCATAAGGTTCCACCATGGCAACCACCACGGTAGCCACCCACGGCGAGGTCCATGGCGCCACCACCACGGCCTAAGTCATGTCATTCCAAGCCCATGGCAAACCAGCTCGTGCTGCCCAAATCCAACGCGAGCCCAATGCATTGTCGAGCTAAGCTTAAGCCTCGCATCCGCTTGCTCCACATGCCAAGCAACCCATTCCAGTGGCCTAGCCTACTCACGCGGCCTAGCCTACTCATGCGACCTAGCCTGCTAACGTGGTTTCCCAAGCAGCCTAAGTCGGCCCTAGATTATCTTAACCATTCGGACCTACCATTGAGCCGGGGGCATTTTCACCATACTTCTATGTTGATTTGACATTCACCAATTCGAATCTCGCGCCTGGAGTCTACCCTACTTCCACTGCTTAAGGAGATGCATTCCTTCCAAACTCTTTCAACCCAAATGAAAAACAACACTTGTCTCGACAAGTCATAGAACTGACGAGCGCCCTCACACAGCAAACGACCTTGGTGAATCAGCTATTGCAGCGCATCGAGATGCAACATGCCCCAGACGAAGTGTCCTAAAGTAAGACAAGGGCAGATGAAGAACATCTCCAGCAACATCCCGGCAAGCAGTCACTCGACCAGCCACAAACCGAGCGTTTGGGCAATGTACACTCCCGATTAGGCCCCCGAGATAGCGTATACTTCCGTCTTAGTGCGCGGAAGGGCGTGCACTATCGGTCAAGCCCACATATGAGCATACACTCACGGTTAGGGTCACACTCCAATAATCAACATGAGCAACCTTCCAGGTGAAGTGTTCATTCGCGGTTAGGCCTGTAATAAGCATTCTCTACCTCATATTGGAGTAGGCAGCACGACGGACGGAAATAAGCAGTCACTCAATCAGGCTCAAGTTTAATTGGCAGCTTGTGAAGAACTTGCTCATGCTACGAACGTACCACATGCATCGCATCTGCAGCATAGACGAGCCAAACACATGGAAAAACAGCCTAGACTAGCAAGTCACGACTGGGGGCAGCTGAGAGCTCCGTTGCCCCAACAAAGGTAATTTCATGAATAAATAGAGAGGTTCCTGACCAAGCGATTACACGATTTCCAATGCAACGAAGTTATT
The DNA here is from genome assembly GCF_963583255.1 of Pyrus communis. Lineage (NCBI taxonomy): Eukaryota > Viridiplantae > Streptophyta > Magnoliopsida > Rosales > Rosaceae > Pyrus > Pyrus communis. Next base: position 13,612,625 of record NC_084819.1, read on the forward strand.
GATGAGGCACTACAACAGGTCATGACCCACATAAACAGGTCACCTTTCACGGACGAGATTGAGCAGGCAGAGCCTTCATGCAAGTTTAGCATGCCACATTTCACATCATTCAAAGGAGACGAAGACCCGGAAAGACATCTAAAGCACTACCAAAGAGCAATGATCTTCTATCGAAACAATGACGATCTCATGTACAAGATGTTCATCACTACTCTACAAGGTGAGATGTAAGATTGGTCTTACACCTTGCCACCACAATTTATTTGGAGTTTCACCAAAGAATATTCATCCTATCGCTCGATCAAGAAGAAGTCCGATCACTTGTTCAACGTTAAGAATAACCTAAAGGAGTCGCTTCGCGACTATGTGAAGAGGTTCAAAGCAGAGAAGGCAAGGATAGTGGGATGCAATGACTCGATAGCTAGAGCAGCCTTTCAAAAAGGACTTCTAGCAGATCATTCGCTATTCGAAAAATTGATCATGAAAAAAGATCTAACTCTGGTAGACTTTTTCACTTTGACAGAGAAGCATGCACTTTGGGACGAGGCTCGTCGATATACATTCAAGGACTTGAAGAAGTACCCGACATCACCTTCCTACTATCCAAACCGGAAGCAGCAGATGACTTATTCGCATGTTTGACGGTATCTGAAGCAGCAATAAGCTCTAGCATCATACGAGAAAAGCTGAGGGCTCGACTACCTGTATTTCATAGTTTAAAAGCTCTTCTCGATGCTGTCAGAAATTCAAAAACTAACTTTGGTGAGTGTTGCAACCTGGAAGCTCAAGTTTTACCTTCAAAGGCACACAATTATCCTCATAATGCACTATTTTGCCTAATCTAGACGCGTAACGATAAAAGCATAGACACTGGCAGATGCAAAGTTTTCTGACGAACGCAACAACTTGGCCCAAAAGGCGCGCCAAGGCTAGATGAACACTAGAAAAACACACTCGAAAATAAGTTTTGTCCTCGTCGCCCTAATCCGACATAGGAGCAACATGTACCGACAGTTGAACACCACTTCCTGCTATGTGTCATATGGCCCCAGCCGACCTTTGCTTTATAATTCAACTCTAGAGTGGTCCAATATCGGTAGTTGAGCATCTCCTGTTGCGTGTAACAGGGCGACCCAATGACGGTTCCATGGCTCCCTACTACAAGCCTAGCCTAGGCGACACAACAGAGTGGCCTAAAGACGCCCAAGAGGTAACCAAGCGCGCCCTAGGCGCGCTTGCTCCATCCGATGAAGACTTCTAGCATTTGTATGTTGACGGCGCATCCAACTACAAAGGTTTCTGGAGTAAGCATGGTCCTTGTCACCCTAAACGGTAAAATGCCCGAGCGGGCGATCACTTTAGGCTTCAAAGCATCTAACAAGACGATCCTCGACTGCCTCAAGAAATCCTTCACCAATAAGAAAGGAAAATGGCCAAACGAGTTCCCCAGATATTTATGGGCATATTGCACCACTAAAAGACGAGCAACCGGTGAGGCTCATTTCTCTTTGGCATTTGGTTTAGAAGCAATCATTTCTCCCAATGTCATCGTGCTAGCACTCTACTGCCAAGCATTGAGTAGAATAGAAATAAGATGCCCACAAGCTTAGATCTGGCAAAGGAGAAATGCGAGCAGACCAACACCAGCATCGCAGCCTACCAGTATCAGCTTTTATCCAACTACAACAGAAGGGCCAAGATCCGACAGTTCTAACTTGGAGATCTAGTCCTAAGAAAAGCCTTCATTATTGCCTGTAAAGAAGGCTAAAAAAAGATGGATCCCATCTAAGAAGGTTCGTACAAGATCAGCAGAGTAGGCGGCAAGGGTAATTACACCTTCGCTACCATGAACAACAAAGAGATCGAGAAACAATGAAACACCTACAACTTAAGGAAGTACCATGTGTGACCTCTCACTATATCAAGACCTGAAGACTTAAGCAGCTCGACAGGCACCACCTCGCAAGCCGATGATTATCAGTTGTTATGTTGTCCCTTACAACTAAGTTATTTATTTGTTTCACTCGTTTTTCAATAAGGAATTCAGAAGTAATCTACAACTTGGCTCGGCTGCATGCTTACAATAATTGATCACTTCTGCACTTTAAAAGAAGATCGAGCCTTTCTTAGGGACTTATCACAGGAATTGCAGCCTCCGAAGGACCATCCATGTTCTTCAGTGCGAGAGGGTAAACCAATTCCCCGACACCCACATGGGTTTGCTCTCTAAGGCTGGAGGATAAACTTACACTCCAAATATCTAGACGTGGATGAGTCGAGCTGCCCTGGTATAACTAGGTGCACGATGGCTTGCGTTGAGATTCCTAGAAGTAGCCACAATAGTCTTTTTCAAGGCTTAGCTAACGGAAGGATTTTAGGTCTCTTAGCCTAATCCGTGAGGAACCGGGCCTTAGAAACGGAGAAGGCACATTACGCAGTACACCCCATGAACGGCTGCCCTGGAACCCTAAAGTTGTTATCGAGTGCACTAAGGTAGCCTACCGTATCTCTTGAGCAGTATGCGGACCCTCACGAGCAACGGAGGAAGTCTTCAATTTTTTCTCAACCGGTATCTCTTGAGCAGGAGGGGAAGATCTTTTCTTTCCACCTTCATTCATAATAGGCTCCACGACAGCAATCAAATGAGCCAATGTATCCTCCTTGATCCTCTTTACCTCATTTCTCGGAAGCAGCCCACCTTTCTCCCAGCGAGGAAAACTAAGCAGCCAACGCCATTCACAGTACTTAGCAGGGGAGCTCAACCCATAACTGGCTTTTCCCTCATTTTTTTCTCAGACCAGTAGGCAGGATGTCTGCATGCCTAACATTCTAGCAGCTCATGAGTCCGTAACCTCCTCATTTCTCTCAATCGCCGGATTGGCCCACGTCAGGTCTAAGAGCCCAAAGGACATGAGCCATGCGGCTTGCCTAGCATTGTGCCCCAGCGTCTTAATCCGCGACCCCAGCTGAACAAGCTGACTTTGGCGCTAGCCAAGCCATACAATCCAAGTAGTGGTTCTTGCCACAACACCTCCTTGGCCCATGCCGAGCCGACTCATGTGCCTTCCCAGTCGACATGCCGCACCACCCCGATGGCTACCCTGCGACAACACTATCAAAAAAGAAAACAAGAAAAATTAAAATTTTCTTACCTCGGTGCAGTACGGAGAAGATGTAGCAACGAAAGACGATCATTTGCACGGGCAAGATGTAGAAGATTGCTAGAGGAGGGGGAACAAATATCCTCTAAGCTCTCTCTTTCTTGTAATGTAGAATAAAACGCTCTCTAAAGTTAATTTAATAATCCACTTAAGGTGGACTTAAATAGGCTATGAGAGAAATTGATTTCCCTTTCCTAGAAGGATCTAATTTCCAATTAAAGAGGGAATCTGAATCAAAATAAGAAACAATCGTATTTTTCCTCAAGCAAGAAGATCTCTACACCTGCTGCCCTTTCCTGCGAGCATCCCAACAGGTGTGGGGGCATTTGTGGAGAAAAATAATCAAGAGGCGAGACGTGGATTTTTGGGCAAAAAGGACAAAATTACCCTCGAGGCACACCGAAACTCCTACGCTCGAGTAGTGGACAATTATCCCTCAATCAAGTCAAAAGTGGCCAAATAGGTATTTATTTACAACATATTTCATTCATCCTCATCATGTCTTCTCCACAAGGTAACCCCAAAATCCTTCCTTTTTATTATAATAATTAGCTAATTAATTAAATAATTATTCCATTAATTAGCCAATTAACCACAAATCAATAACCTAACCCACAAAACCATCCAAGTGGCTGGTACATCTCCTCCCAAGGTGGCCGGCCACATCCCTATATAAGCCCTCTCATTCTCTCGAAAACAAAATTTCAATTCTCTTGCTAAACTCTTTAAATTCTCCAAACACTTTTCCCTCAAAATTCTAACTTTGGCATCGAAGGTTCTTTGGCCAAAGTCTCCCCCCCCCAACAAATTCATCATGGGCGCGTGAGGACTCCCCCTCACACTATCTTCCGTCATCCATCTATAAGTCCTGCAAAGAGCTTCATCTTCTTTTCGGATCCAAACCCTACCTTTCATTGCAGATGAGGCCATTTGAAAATTATTAAAAAAATTGAAGGAAAGATTATTGGCAGATGTAAGAAAATATAGGGTTTAGGCCAGCCAATTGGTTGGCTGGCTTGATTGGGCCGGCCAATTGGCCCTTTGGCCCTTTTTTTCCTATGGGGCCCATGAATCCTTTAGCCTAACCTACGATTGGAGACAATTTTCGGGCTATTTTCGGCCCACTGGCCCTTTGGACCCTTTAGCCATCTCCAACCGAACGATGGCCAGAGGTCTCGTTTTAGCCCTCTGGCCCTCCAAGATATTAATATTTTAATGAACAGTACAGGGCCATATTTGCCTCCATCTCCAACCGAGGGCCAAAGGATTATAGGGCTTGTTTTAGCCATGTGACAAAAAACCGTCTCCAACCGAGGGCTAAAGGGCCATAGGGCCAAACATAATTTATTATTTAAATTTAAAAACTACATCAACTTAAATTTAAAAAGGGTGAAAATTATGTGAAAAATATTGTAGGAATGACTTAAGTATTTATAGGAAAAAAAGAGGAATTTAAAAAAAAAAATTAAAAATTTTGGCCCAAAAAAAAAAGGACAATATTGTTGGATATATCCGAGAAAAAATGTATTAATAATGAAAAATCCAGCCCGGCCCACGGCTAGCTGGCTGGATTGGGCCAGCCGGTTGGCCCTTTGACCCTTTTTTTGTCTCGTGGGGCCCACTAGTTGTTTGGCCTAGCCCTCGGTTGGAAACGGTTTTCAGACTATTTTCGGCCTTCTGGTCCTCTGGACCATTTGGTTAGAGATGGTCTAAGAAATATGACCCTGCACTTTTCATTAAAATATTAATTTCTTGGAATGTCAAATGTCTAAAACGAGCCCTCTGGCTGAAATGATCTAAGAAATATAGCCTGGAACTATTCATTAAAATATTAATTTCTTGAAGGACTATTAGGGCTAAAACGAGCCTTCTGACCCTCCTTTGGTTGGAGGTGGCCTTACAGCCCAATTTAAGTTCGAGGAAGGTCGAGAAACACTTCAAAAATCAAATCATGAGTTTTTTCATCAAAAGAAAGTCTTTTTTAAGTGTTTTCCCCGTCAATGAACACCAAAATCCACACACCAATCTACGAAAAAGGTACAAAAACAAACTCTGGTGCACAGACATACGCTAATTCCTTGATCCCTTTATTACATATTAAAATTGTTCAAACAGCACACACATGCTAGTTCCTTTTCTGCTGTTTTGTTTCCCAGTACAAACAAAACAAAACTCACAAGGGAAGATGTTCTCTTTGGCATTACAGATATTAGCCAAAGATCAAAATCGGGTTGTGATCTGGGAAAACAAAGCCTTAAAATCCTTGGTCGGTGTCCCAGTTCCCTCCGGCTTTGAGGCTAAATCAAATGCCTTAAACTTGGCCTCCTCGAACTGCAGTGCCTGATCAAAATATAGAAAGCAAACAAATCAGTACAATACATTGCCATTGCCTGAAAAGTTGATGCTGAGAAACTGTGAAACTGTTTATTTGCACACCCCTGTACACAATACCTGAATGCAGACTTCTGCGACATCAGGTCTAGCAATGGTTCTTGTTTCAGTCTTAAGAAGCTCGTCATCCTTCCCTATAAGTAGTTCACGGATGCCGCCTTCTTTGTCTTGCAAGCCTCCGGCCCTAATAAAACCATGGAGATTTAGGTCAATTGGAAGTCAAGTAGAATAACAAGAACAATCAATCAAAACATGAGTAATTAGAAGTATAAGGTATAGAATTCAGTGATTTGAGCTTCTATTGTATGCTATACTGATACACATAACGCGCGGACAAGCTATAGTATGAAAGGAAATCTAGGTATTTGTCAATCGCTCCAGCAGACAAGCTTTAGTATCCGTATTCATCAGGGGTCACAACAATAAAGGGATGTTTTGGTGTTTTAGAAGTTCTCAAACATTGTGTTGGAAAAAAAAATATTAAACCCAAGCAAAGTAGCATAAACAATGGCTTCTTACATCATCATTGTGAGGGTTGTTGTCATTAAAAGACTTCCATTTTTCTGGTAACAGTACTAACAAAACCAGCTAGTGATGTTACAGAGTCTATTTAATACGAACATATTGTTTGAACAAGTCTGAATGTAACTGGACCAACCTTATGATTGTGTATGGAATTCCGGAGTCAGCCAAATACTGCTCAGCCTTCCTCTTCCAAACCTGAGTAGTAAACATAATGCATAAACATTTATAATTAACATATAAACAGGAAGGAATAGATCAGCAAAGTCAAATTCCATTTCCACAAACAGAAAGCCGAAAAGCAACCACAAAAGGCGGTAATTCAAATGTAGTAAAGGATTACTTACCAATATATTGCCATCACCCAATTTGTTCAGGGGATTGTTAAGATCCGTTCCACCCATAGACCCAACCAACACAATCTGCTTCACTCCCGCAGCCTTAGCTGTTTGCATTTGTCATGTAATTCAAAACTCAAAGCTAAAATGAACCATGTTTTGAATGAATGGAAACAAGGATAAAAATTCTCACCAGCATCTATTTGGTTTTTCTGTCCAATCCAATCAACCTAAAATGCAAACCCATCTATCAGAACAATAGGGTAAAACAGAACAATAGGATAAAACAGAGATTGGTATTTACAGTGATCCTAAATTCATAAAAATGACAGAACTACCTGTTCAGGATATGACCCGTCTTCAAAATAGAACTCAGGCCTCCCACCTTTAGTTGGATCGAATCCAGGTTTCATCTTAGGCACAGCACTTGTAAGGATAACGAGAGCATCGATCCCTTGGATTGCAGGTAGAATGCTGTCAGCATCCCTTATATCTCCAATATAAAGATCATCTGCTCCACCAATGCTCTGTTTGCTCTCTTCACTCCTAACCAGACCCCTAGCCACAAACTGGTCTGACGTCTCCTTTAACTTCTTATAAACCAGTTTACCTGCCAAGTTTCCACCAATACTACATCTAAATCACAAACCCTTTCCTCAAACAGAGGAGGAAAAACGACTTCCTCTTCTGCTTCCATCACCATAGATAATGAGTAAATATAATCCAAAACAAACACATTGACAGTAACAAAACACAATTTCATTGCCTTAGATGTTAAGTTCAACTCACATTCACTATGCACTGACTGTTATTTAAATCACGAAACCTAAACCCTAAACCCGCGTACCCTTACAGCGGTGCACACACCGGGAATCTCCCCCACTCCATCAGACATGCTTCTCCAAACACCCAATTATCTCACACATTTCTGCTCACACACTATGGGACTGAGGAAAAAAAAGGGTTCTATGCGCAGACGTGAAAGCCCCACAAAACCCATTGCCCCACCATAAATCCCACAACCCAAATACTAAAATACGCATCTTGTAATGCTTTGTACAAAAAGTTCTTAAATTTATTTAGTCCATGACTCACTCAGTATTATAGATTCATAATCCAGAAAATCCGAAGACCTGAGTTTAGCCAAGTTAGCTAGAACACCAAGTTCCATCCTATGCACTCAGATTCTAATCCTCCTCTCCGTAGCTTAAATGAATTTAGTGTGATTATCTTATCTTTATTAGAAAAAAAAAAAAAAAAAAAAAAAAAAAACCAAAATCCGGATTAAAACTACATAATCTAGAAAACCCAGCTTCCAATCAACACCTATAAATTAATCAAAACAGTCAACTTTATGTTAACGAGGAGGGAGAGAGAGAGTACCAGTTCTACCACCAGCTCCAGTAACAAGGACTGTACTTGCACCCGAATCCGCCATCGCCTTCGTGACAACTCCTGCTCTCCCAAAACCCCTTCTCGCCCTTCTCTGGATAAACAAGGATGCAGCAGAAAATGAAGTGGATTGAAAAGAAAGGGTCGAATTTTCTGGAACTCCTACCCAACTACATTTATGACTTTGGCGGATGCCATTATTTGAGATAACCAATGGGACACGTGGTGCCACTGCCACCGTTGCCATTGTCACTGATAAGACCCAATACTTAGTTGTACAGACCAGTTTCCATGCACCCTTCGTCACTCACAACTGCCACCAGCTCCGCCAGAGAGAGAGCTTTGCTGAATTGTTCTTCACTGGTAGCTGTTACTGCAACGAGTGCGGTTGGTCGGTTGCTTACGCCTTATCTATTTGTCATTTGGATATGGAGTCATGACAGGGCCCTATCTCATTGCCCATATCACATCAAGTTCTAATAGAGAAATAATGATCAATTAGATGAATGCTTAACTGGTAATTATGTGGGTTTAATTTTCTTCCTCAGCAGAATTTGAAAGTTACAAACTTTTTACACAATTTGAAACTATTACAAGTAAGATATTTTCTGTAATCACAAAAAGAAGATATTAGAATCACAGATTTAATAAACCAAATTATATGAAGCCAATTACATTCAACATATCTATAGTAGACCTGGTACTTTTTTACACAATCCGTTAACTCGACATGATATGACACGAAATTAATAGATTATCAGATCAACACGATAACGAATTGGGTCATTATCGAGTAACTCGATAAACACATATTAACATAACAGATTGGTCCAACTATACACATGAATAACCCGATACACGATAAGCAAAATATTAATTTAATAATTTTATATCCTAAAAATATTATAATAATTATATACATATATATATACACAATTATATTATATATATAATATTATACACGATAATAATTATATATATTAAATTAAATTTAGAAAATTTGATAAAAATGAGGTAATATATTTTTATCTTGTATAGTACCATTGTTTTATTTCTTTTCATAATCATAAACTTCTCATAATTTGAATGATTTGTAATGTATGGTTTTCTATACTTAGTTTATGTGGAAGAGAGTTCTGATTTGGAAAACCTTATTGAAAACATTATCAATATAACTCTTAAAGGCGCCAAAGTTCTAATACAATTTTCCCATGATGATCAATGAAAATTGATGGATTTTGTAAAATGAATAACATGCAAGTTTTGAGTTTCATTGGTAAGGTTTTAACTTTTGAGAAAGGCTTCACAGCCTTAAAAAGAAAAACTCATTCATTTTGCATATCTTTGCACATTTGATATTCTGTAGTAGACTAGTAGTGTATTGGTACTTTTTTATTAGGTTCTTATTTTGGAATGCAGATGTAGTACTTAAAGACAAATGTGTTTTTATGTTTTGAAGTAATATTTATGTGATATGTGCAAATTTAAGAAAAAAAAATATTTTTCTTAACGAGTTATAACGGATCGGGTCATTTTACTTGTTGAGGAAAGTGACCCGACCTGTTAAGGACCCGTTAAGATAATGGGTGTGACACGACACAACCCGTTAAGATAACAGGTGTTACACAAAAACGACACAAAACACGACCTGTTTACTATGTCTATATGTAGAAGAAGAGTTGACGCATAAGAATGATCTAGAAGACATATTCAGCAATGGGTGAAATAAGTCTTCTACACTCAAAAAATCGAAAGTGTTTTCTACTATCCATTAGGGCTTAACTTAATATAAAAACATATCATTGTGAGTGTAGGGACCTATCCTATATAGCCTCTCAAACTATAATCGAATTACCTACGAAAGTCGAAATAGGAATCATCATGGCTAATTATCAACATTAAAGTGTAAGGGGGACTAATTCAACATGGTTCTAGGATCACAATTTAACATGCATCATGATAACGGAAAGAAGAAGATGAATGACACTAACCTGCACCGATTGGAGACATGGTGGCTTGAGTTCACAGGTTGTCTTCTACTTCCAGTACTTTAATAATATCTCTCTGCTATATGAATAGGGTTCAGCGTATCTGAGAGATTAAGCTTATGGAAGCAGGGACTTAACCATAGTATTTATATCATTAAGGTTTAATCACAACCATCCTATTATTGGTTGTGAAACCCTATCACTTAAGTGTTTAAGTCCCACCATGATACTATATCTTTGTAGTGAAATCCATCAGATTTCTTTAGGTTAATTGCAAAGGTTAAGACTCCATAATCCTTATTTCATTAAGACTATCAAATTACTTAAGTTGTTAACAACTCGATAAACAAGTGGCCTACAACATAAGTAATCCAATACATCATTCATTGTCATTCACAACCTTACATTCTCCCACTTGAATGTCAATGATTTATCCTAACAAATAAGAACTCATGGTAATCACTAAGTCTTCATAAGTATGCAACAACCTTTCCTAGCAACCTGTCACTTTGAATCGAATGCGGAACCAAAGAAAAACAAAGAACAACTTGGTCTGTTCCTTGCACTCCAAGATCATATACACATTCAACTTAAAGCACTTTGCTGCTAACAAATCATGGTGTCAAGAACTAATAGTCAAAATATTAGCTCACAATAGTCGAAAAGTAGTTCACAAAAGAACTCAACAACGTTGGTAATGAAATCTAACTTTTCCGTCAATTTAGAATATGATAAGAGAACAAGTAAAATATGACATACTATTTACAAAATCAGGACCTCTTATTAAAACTTATGAACAAAACTTAAACAAAATTTACTCTTAAAACATCAGCCACTAACACTTCAAGTTTTCAACACAAAAGGTAATCTCTTATTCCCATTGATTAGCAGAGATAAACAAATTATTACTCCCACTGACTAAGAGAGTAAAAGAAAACTTTATAAATGCCTACAAAATGAAACAGATACCTTTCAAGTACTCCCACTAGCAAAACATTAATCATGGAATATAAAACATAAAATTTGTGAGCTCAACATCTTTCTTCTAGATATCTATAGGGAGGTGATTCTCGTGACTGAAAAACTATACAAAATTATTTGGTCAGTTTTGTTCATCTAACAATTGACAAAAATAGAAAACTTTAACTGAATGTTTTCTTATTGCATCAAAATCTTATAATTCTAGAATCATCTTTGGACAGAAACTAATTATATTAGGTTTGTATAGCTAAAACATAAAATACAAGGGCAAACGTATATAGCTTCAACACTTTTGACCAGATGAAGTATACACAATTTTGTCAATTTCATGTTTCACTATACATTGATTTATATTTGTACTGAATAAGAAAACACTTTTGAGCATATTAATTATCCATCAATAACATATAAATCACAAGTCCAATTTCTTGAACAACAAATAAGAATTAATAAGCAAAACACTTTTGAGCAGAATATACTCATTAACCCTTCTTGAATTTCCTGGAAGATTAGCTGCATATATAAAATATAAACAAGTATGATAATGTACGTTTTATCTACCAAAACTATGACCATTAAAAACATGCAAAATTGATGAGTGTGAAGCCCATAATACATTATTTCTCCCACTTGGGTAAACACTCAAAATTGCAAGATTAAACACTAGAGAAAGTGGTTTTCATATAACAAAATACAGCCTAGTTGAATCAATAAAGATCAAATACATAATTTTTTTTTTAAATTAGGTTAGAATTAAAAAGTTCCATAAATAAAAACTTATGCAATGAATACAAATTTTATTTTATTTTAGTGTATGAGAGATGACTCACATATTTGTTAAAGATTAGGTCATAAATTAAAATGAAACTTAATAAGAAAATCCAAACTCAAAATTTATGTTTTAATTCTACAACAAAGTCGATTAAAATAAACACTTAGATATCTCAATAACATCAATTTTAATCCAATTTAGAACTCAGAGAAAACTAAGGCAAAAGGTTGGCAAATTTACCTACTCATTCTCGATTCTGCAAGATTCATCATGGAAGTAGTCGAGTTGTGGAGGATCGAACCAACTTCAAATTGCATAATTGTTACACCTTTGGGCAGAAACTAATCATGCAAAGAAAATACCTGCATAGCTAGCCAAAACGTAAAATACACAAAATACGTATAGCTTCAACAACTTTGGCCAGATGAACATATGTTAAAAGTATTTTATGATTTGCTATAATACTAATTTATAATTGGTGAGTGATTTCCTGAAATTTCCATTGGGACAAAAGTATTCACCTTATAAATTAGAATTCTGATTTTTCAAAATAATCTTTTCAAACAATATTAAATAACTGTTTTGTTGGATATTTAATGATTCTCAAAAGACTAAATCAGACACAAGAGTATGTCGCTATTAACATTGAACAATAGAGTTCTCGACGGAGGAAGCATGATTATTCAGTTATTCGATAGAGACCAAAGTGATCAATTAGAAAACTGACATCACTGTCCAATTTTTGTCTCAAAAGACAATGATCATCATAATCAAAATTGATGACCAAACAAAATATTGGTTTGAGCAAAATAGACCAATACATTCTTTTCAACCAAATTTAATCAGTGTTGCTTAATAAAAGTCATTAGTATTGAGAATTTGCACAAGATAAGAACAAATAGGAGCAATTAAACATGTCAAATAGTTGATACCAATAGATGTGCACAAATCACTGAAAATAATATTTCAGAACATATGTAGTTTTAGAAATTCAAAAACTCAACAATACTACTTTAGTTTGCAAATTCACTCAAAATCAATTCTCGTTAGATTGCCATGAAAGTTTTCAAGTATGAATTAGACACATATAGATACTATTTCACAAAATTTCATGATTTTAAAATTTTTCCAAGTGACCCAAAAAGTGAATTCGAAAAGTGATGTGCTGCAGAAACTACATAAAATCTGCAGTACATACCTAAGAATAAAATTCACTTAAAAACTAATTTTCATCCAATGTATATGAAAATTTTCAGAAACAAAGTAAACATATTGATCTGACATATTTTAAAATTTCATAATTTTTGAGGTTTAATCAGCTGTACTAAAAGAAAATTCGAAATAGGATGTGCTGCAGAAACGGAAAACATTCTCCAGTACATACGCGAGACTAAATAATTCACCAAAAATTCAGTCTTCCTCCAATGTGCATGAAAATTTCCAGAAATGAAGTAGACATATAAATTTACTGTCCCCCAAAATTCCATAATTTGTTCGATTCTACAAGTGGCGAAAAATTAAATCAAAATGGAATGTGCTGCAGAAACTGCATAAATTCTGCAATACATTCCCGAGATTAAAACTTCACCAATAATTTATTTTCAGACCATTGCTTTTGAAAATTTCCAGATTTAAAAAAACATCTCAATGTATATCATAATAAAATTTCATGAATTTAGGAGTTGCATAAGTATATCAAAATAATATCACAAATAGACTTTGCTGCTGAAGTCTGCAGAATTCCAGCAGCGTGGTATCACCTTTAACGTTTTACTATAAATTTATTTGATGTCCCAAAAACGTGAAAATTGCAGTATATACAATCTATTCTGAACTACAAGAAAACAAGTACATAAGGTTTGGAGTTACAATAGTCTTTATAAAAATAGGATGTTTATCAGGCCCAGGTTAGTGACATGAATGGTTTTCCTTTTCATGTGAGTTTCTTGCCTTTCAACAGATCCTATTTCTGACTTATAACTACTTTTATTGACTTCTCACTCAAAATATAGCAAAACACATTAAACTTAAGTTGAATCCACTAAACCACAAGTAAGACGTTGTACAATAATCAACTTAGTATTAGTGTCACAGTTGACGTGAATCATAACATGTCATAAGTATTTATAATTTGTCATAGGTAATCAGTCACACCAAACATGTGCTTATAGAAAACAGGAGAATGCAAAAGACTGACTTGCAAACAACGTCGTTGAAGAAATTCTCCAAAATCTCAATTGTGTGTATTTGAGAAATTTCTCAAAAAACAGAGTCTCAGCTAATGCAATTTTATGCTTGAAGATGAAGATCACAAAGGACAAACTTTGCAAATATGAACTGAAATCAAACAAATTCTGATTTCTGAAGAGGGGTTTTTCCAGGCATAACGACAGAGGGAAGCGTAAAGTTACATCAACTTAATTAACATGTATGGGAAAGTTAGTTTGCAAAACCAATGTTAAAAACGTAACAAGCATTTATATTCCAATTAGTTCAACCAATCAACTAATAGCCCAAAGTGGCCATACTATTATTCTTGTAATCCATTACTAAAAAAATTATGCAGTGAACTGGAATAAACGAAATTAAATGTAATTGGAGAAAATCCTCAAAAGCTCATTCTAGTCATTAGGAATTGAAGGCCCAGAAAACTTGTGAACATGATATATATATAGCTCAATCTCCTCAGGATCATAATGGCTCACCCAAATTATATGGTATTAGTTGAAATTAAAATACGAAAGGCCCATTGTAAAAGGTTCGTTCAACCGGATTTATTCAATCATACGGTCTTAAGCCAACATATATAGTCAAAATGATATAAGCTTAAAGCAATGCGGCAATCCTTGTTTGCAACATAAAGTTAATGTATTTATGGAAAATGAGCAGAAGCAAGAAGACAAACCCCAATTTATCTCCTAGCAGGGAGTAATTCTCAACTGGGTTTTGATGATGTGCGGGGGAAGCAAAACCCGAATAACGGCGCTGGATGGTGACTCACTTAGAAATTTGAAATTAGCTATCACAGTCGAGCTCGCGGAAGAGAACACAGTGAAGAAAACATGTCAGGGAGAAAATTCTTTATGCATTCTCCAGATATGAATCAGAAACCAGTTTAAATTTATCAAATCATAATTGACTAATAAAACATTTCGTTTCAATTGCTTCACTGAAAGTGTAATTTTCAACCAAAAGGGACCACAAATCCATGATGTTATTCTGGATTGGTGTTCCACTCAATATCAAACGATGCTGGGCTTTCAATTGAACTCATGCAGACTGTATTATCTACACCCTGCACCGTATATAAGGTTTCTGCACCAAACTTATTAGCCATAATATATGCTTCTTTATGGTGAATAATATCGCAGCACATGGTCATCATACATACAACTATATTAAGTCATGACTACTTATCAAATTGATAGTCTTACTTAATAGAAGAGTTACAATATGATCTTTGACATAATGACTCTGTTGCACCTAAATATAATGCAAGAACATGTTCTATGTGATTAAACACACTCACAATCTTACATTCTCCCACTTGAGTGTTGTGTTAATACTCAAAATTTGAAGGTTAACAAACTAAATGATAAACCCTTGGTGGGTTTTGGGTACCAATTGAAACAAAATGAACTTGAAGATTTAAGTGGTTCACTCCCGTAACTGAGCTACGCGCACTGTATAAATTATATTAGTATCAATTTCAAGGCTAAAATAGCGCTCGGCTAATACAACAATTATGTTTTCTCTTAGTTTACATCTCTTTGTACAGCCTTCGATGAACCTTCCTTTCTTGGGTCTTCCCAACTTGACATTTAATGTGCCACCTTCGTAAACTAGTATGCTGACACATTTTCACCTATCAACTAGACATTTGGCGGTGAAGTGACATGCATTCAGTTGTGATGACGCACCTTTCTACAATAAAGCAACCCATGTGCTACACTCGGCCTTGGTTTTATTTCTCCGAACGCCACTCCGACTACCTTTATGTCCCATTCTAGGCCTCTGTTGCTGAGCAGATGCCCATGTGGGATGATTGACTTCTAGATAGATAGGCTCTTGGGTGTTTGTGCCATAAAGTTGTCAGTTGGCCCATGTGTCCATGCGGTTGGCTACAACGCTTGAAATTATCTACTTTTAAACCCTTTGGTCGTTGGCCTTCTTAGTTCTCTTTGGTCTTGCCCCTTGCTATTGGGCTTCTTGTGATCTCTTTCCCAGCCATCACCATTTTGAGGGCCTAAAAGTGCCCTGGCATTAAGAAGTCCCCTAACTCCTTGGTCAAGAGTTCCTTCTTGGGCATGGAGTTGTAATATTCGGTCCGCATTGCAAATGGTGCTCGGTTAGAAATAGTGTTGTATTTACTTTGTTGGCCACTCGACATGGTCCCATCTCGGCTTCTTATAGACACGTTGTTGGGGAACGTTTGGGTGCCCAAGGCTTGTGATAGTGGCAGATTGGTGGAAAAATCTTTCTGTTTTAAATTTAAATTGACCGTTCAGTGGAAAAATTTGAAACTTTGATACGAACAAGCTGAGAGAGTCAGGAATATCCTTCAATTGGAATCATTCCAAAATTTGTCCGTTTAATCACATTTTGCTTAAGAAGAAGTCGAATGTCCTACGTTAAGAATATAAATCAAAATATTAAAATCTCACTAAAATGCCAATAAATTACAACTAGTAAAAGGGTAAACTATATAGCATAATATCGGCTCATCAATACTCACTACAAAAAGGATGCATGTATGTTGGGAAAAAAATAATGGTGAATTTCACACCATCACAAGTATGCACTGAATCTTTCTGTTTTTATTTTATTTTGCTTTATAAAATGAATTTTTTCCCTGAGTTCCAGCCAGGTACTTTCTACTTTTCTAGCATCAATCCTGACAATACTGATATAAAGTTTTCTTCTTTCTGTTTTCTTTTTCCCAATTTATTGAATTTGCATTTCATTGTTTGCCCTAGTACCCTTTTATTAGAAGCCACTCTTCAATTGTTAATATGTGATAATATTTCATTTGGTTTTCTGCTTTGTGCTTGGCATATATTGCACGGTTGCTAACATTCTTGAATGTGTTAATTGTTCGTTCTTCTTCCTTTTTTTCCTAATTGTGAAGCAAATATAGAGGACTGTCATTGTAAAACAAAGTGTCATGTGCAACAATGCAATTACATATTCGATTAATATGACAACTGCATCCAATTAGAAAGTCTAATTGAGATTGGCAATTTGGCATCTAAGATATAGTGAAGTTATGTATTATCCGATGGTGAAAGTTAGTTTGATGAAAAATTGATTTTGAGGTGAAAATTTGAATAAGGAAGCAGAGGGCATGGAATTTCTAAGTAATTTATGCTTCTCTCTATTATTTTTAACAGATTATTTCATCCTGTCTTTGATTGGATGCAAGTGTTTCTAAGCAAATACTAAAATTTTTAGTCATTTTCTTAAATTTATGTCCATTTATGTACTGATCTATTTGTGAAAGCTACTTGATGATAATTTAAAGTGGTGTATTCATATGCGAATTTGTCTGCTATCAATGGTAAAAGTACATGGACCATATAATTTGCGTGATTAAGTCAAGTAAAATTACATGGTAACCATATAATTTGCTCATCATGATGTGAATAGGCATTTTTCTTGCACAAACCAGCTTTTGGAGGAGATCGGCATTCTTCCCATAGAATGGCAACTTTGATTTACAAAAGCAACTCAGCAGCGTGCAGCACATATTTATAACTTATAGTGTAATTGTACAGAACAGAACCAACGATCCTGATTAGTTTAAATCATATGCTGTTTAAGAGAGTATGATTTTTCTTTCTTGTTTTTTCTTTTTTGTTTAAATCAGAACAGAACCAATTTTTATTTTCCGTTCTTGTTTTTTCTTTTTTGTAAATTGGTTCTACTGATTTTTCTGTAGCACCTAACTATTCTTTTTTTCTTTCTTGGTTTGAGAGTTTATTTTGTTGTATCTTTAGAGATCTACTGATTTTTCTGTAGTACCTAACTATTCTAAGACTCTGAATTCCACATTCTCAAACTTAAGTTGAATCCACTAAACCACAAGTAAGACGTTATACGATAATCAACTTAGTATTAGTGTCACAATTGACGTGAATCATAACATGTCATAAGTATTCATAATTTGTCATAGGTAATCAGTCATACCAAACATGTACTTATAGAAAACAAAAGAATGCAAAAGACTGACTTGCAAACAACATCGTTGAAGAAATTCTCCAAAATCTCAATTGTGTGTATTTGAGAAATTTCTCAAAAAACAGTCTCAGCTAATGCAATTTTATGTTTGAAGATGAAGATCACAAAGGACAAACTTTGCAAATATGAACTGAAATCAAACAAATTCTGATTTTTGAAGAGGGGTTTTTCCAGGCATAATGTTAGAGGGAAGCGTAAAGTTACATCAACTTAATTAACATGTATGGGAAAGTTACTTTGCAAAACCAATGTGAAAAACGTAACAAGCATTTATATTCCAATTAGTTCAACCAATCAACTAATACCCCAAAGTGGCCATACTATTATTCTTGTAATCCATTACTAAAAAAATTATGCAGCAAACTGGAATAAACGAAATTAAATGTAATTGGAGAAAATCCTCAAAAGCTCATTCTAGGCATTAGGAATTGAAGGCCCAGAAAACTTACTTGTGAACAGGATATATATATATATATATATATATATATATATATATATATATAGCTCAAGCTCCTTAGGATCATAATGGCTCACCCAAATTGTATGGTATTAGTTGAAATCAAAGTAGGAAAGGCTCATTGTAAAAGGTTCGTTCAACCAGATTTATTCAATCATGCAGTCTTAAGCCAACATATATAGTCAAAATGCAATAAGCTTAAAGTAATGCGGCAATCCTTGTTTGCAACATAAAGTTAATGTATTTATGGAAAATGAGCATAAGCAAGAAGACAAACCCCAATTTATCTCCTAGCAGGGAGTAATTCTCAACTGGGTTTTGATGATGTGCGGGGAAGCAAAACCCGAATAACGGCACTGGATGGTGGCTCACTTAGAAATTTGAAATTAGCTATCACAGTCGAGCTTGCGGAAGAGAACACAGTCAAGAAAACATGTCAGGGAGAAAATTCTTTATGCCTTCTCCAGATATGAATCAGAAACCAGTTTAAATTTATCAAATCATAATTGACTAATAAAACATTTCGTTTCAATTGCTTCACTGAAAGTGTAATTTTCAACCAAAAGGGACCACAAATCCACGAAGTTATTCTGGATTGGTGTTCCACTCAATATCAAACGATGCTGGGCTTTCAATTGAACTCCTGCAGACTGTATTATCTACACCCTGCACCGTATATAAGGTTTCTGCACCAAACTTATTAGCCATAATATGTGCTTCTTTATGCTGAGTAATATCGCAGCACACGGTCATCATACATACAACTATATTAAGTCAAGAAAGAATAAGAACAGCGGAAGCAAAATAGGATGTTTTGAATTATCCATGACAATGCAGTTATTTGAATTTGATTCTAGTCATGTTGTTTGGCTCTAGTACCACATGTAAGGGGGACTAATTCAACATGGTTCTAGGATCACAATTTAACATGCATCATGATAACGACAAGAAGAAGATGAATGACACTAACCTGCACCGATTGGAGACATGGTGGCATGAGTTCACAAGTTGTCTTCTACTTCCAGTACTTCAGTAATATCTCTCTGCTATATAAATAGGGTTCAAAGTATCTGAGAGATTAAGCATATGGAAGCAGGGACTTAACCATAGTATTTATATCATTAGGGTTTAATCACAGCCGGCATATTATTGGTTGTGAAAATCAAATCCTATCACTTAAGTGTTCAAGTCCCACCATGATACTATATCTTTGTAGCGAAATCCATTAGATTTCTTTAGGTCAATTGCAAGGGATAAGACTCCATAATCCTTATTTCATTATGACTATCAGATTACTTAAGTTGTTAACAACTCGATAAACAAGTGGCCTACAACATAAGTAATCCAATCCATCATTCATTGTCATTCACAACCTTACATAAAGTCCATCTATACCACTACTTATCAAATTGATAGTCTTACTTAATAGAAGAGTTACAATATGATCTTTGACATAATGACTCTGTTGCACCTAAATATAATGCAAGAACATGTTCTATGTGATTAAACATACTCACAATCTTTACATTCTCTCACTTGAGTGTTGTGTTAATACTCAAAATTTGAAGGTTAACAAACTAAATGATAAACCCTTGGTGGGTTTTGGGTAACAATTGAAACAAAATGAATTTGAAGATTTAAGTGGTTCATTCCCGTAACTGGGTTACGTCCACTGTATAAATTATATTAGTATCAATTTCAAGGCTAAAATAGCACTCAGCTAATACAACAATTCTGTTTTCTCTTAGTCATCCGACCCCTATTTGTGGAGGTTTACATCTCTTTGTACAGCCTTCAGTATTAACACAATAAATTTACCCCTTACATCTCATTCAGTGGTGAAGTGATGTGCATTCAGTCGTGATGACGCACCTTTCTACAATAAAGCAACCCAAGTGCTACACTCGGCCTTGGTTTTATTTCTCCGAACGCCACTCCGACTACCTGTATGTCGCATCCTAGGCCTCTACTGCTGAGCAGATGCCCATGTGAGATGATTGGCTTCTAGATCGATTGGCTCTTGGATGCCCATGTGAGATGATTGGCTTCTAGATCGATTGGCTCTTGGGTGTTTGTGCCATAAAGTTGTCAGTTGGCCTATGTGTCCATGCGGTCGGCTACAACGCTTGAAATTATCTACTTTTAAACCCTTTGGGCGTTGGCCTTCTTAGTCCTCTTTGGTTTTGTGCCCTGTTATTGGGCTTCTTGTGATCTCTTTCCCAGCCATCACCATTTCGAGGGCCTAAAAGTGCCTCGGCATTAAGAAGTCCCCTAACTCCTTGGTCAAGAGTTCCTTCTTGGGCATGGAGTTGTAATATTCGGTCCACATTGCAAACAGTGCTCGGTTGGAATGAGTGTTGTAGGTACTTTGTTGGCCACTTGACGTGGTCCCATCTCGGCTTCTTATAGACACGTTGTCGGGGAACGTTTGGGTGCCCAAGGCTTGTGACAGTGGCAAATTGGTGGAAAAATCTTTCTGTTTTAATTTTAAATTGACCGTTCAGTGAGAGACTCACGAATATCCTTCAACTGGAATCATTCCAAAATTTTTCCGTTTGATCACGTTTTCCTTAAGAAGAAGTCGAATGTCCTACGTTAAGAATATAAATCAAAATATTAAAATCTCACTAAAATGCCAATAAATTACAACTATAAAAGGGTAAACTATATAGCATAATATCGGCTCGTCAAGACTCACTACAAAAATGATGCATGTATGATGAGAAAAAATAATGGTGAATTTCACACCATCACAAGTATGCACTGAATCTTTCTGTTTTTATTTTATTTTGCTTTATAAAATGAATTTTTTCCCTGAGTTCCAGCCAGGTACTTTCTACTTTCCTAGCATCAATCCTGACAATACTGATATAAAGTTTTCTTCTTTCTGTTTTCTTTTTCCCAATTTATTGAATTTGCATTTCATTGTTTGGCCTAGTACCCTTTTATTAGAAGCCACTCTTCAATTGTTAATATGTGATAATATTTTCATTTGGTTTTCTGCTTTGTGCTTGGCATATATTTCACGGTTCTCCTTCCTTGCTAACATTCTTGAATGTGTTAATTGTTCGTTCTTCTTCCTTTTTTTCCTAATTGTGAAGCAAATATAGAGTACTGTCATTGTAAAACAAAGTGTCATGTGCAACAATGCAATTACATATTCGATTAATATGACAACTGCATCCAATTAGAAAGTCTAATTGAGATTGGCAATTTGGCATCTAAGATATAGTGAAGTTATGTATTATCCGATGGTGAAAGTTAGTTTGATGAAAAATTGATTTTGAGGTGAAATTTTGAATAAGGAAGCAGAGGGCATGGAATTTCTAAGTAATTCCACATTCCCAAAATCTCAGTCATTTTAGGGAACCAATTCTCCATTTTCACGAGTGTGGTGGTATGTTTTTCGATTCTAATGGCAGTTATGATAACAGTCTAGGAAAGTTGGAATCTAGGGATTTGTAACTCAAAGAACTCTAAGAAGAAATGGAAGCAGTAGCAACGAAGAAGAAGAAGAAAGTTTCCAATTCTCATTAGCTTTCAATGAAACAGTACAATTGCTATTTATAGTAGATACCCAGCTTAACTTGTAAGCAACCTCTACGGTAATGAAATTTGGCAGCTTGTACATTTGACACTTGGCAATTCAGTTAACCTCTGTTATTACTGTTATTAAGTTGGCATGCAAAAAGAAACAAAATCCCGAAACTGAAAGCTTTAAATCATATGTTGTCTATATATATATATATAGAGCAATGCTAGGGAGATTAAATTTGTAAATTTCTATGTCTTTTAGTTTTTAAACCTTTGTCTCCAAATTTAGTCTCTCTAGAATTACCCTATTTATAAGGGGAATACACCAAAATGGTGAAACTTTCAATATTCACAAAATACTCATCTCTAATTAAGATTTAAAATAAAGCGATTTAATTAAAAAAAACAAAACTAAACAAAAAAAAAAAAAGATTATAAATAAATAATAAAAATAAGATGTAGAAAAGCAAATTGCCACACATTCATGTGTGTGGCCAGAGGCTAATTAAGATATGGAATATGGGCAAGAGATTTTTTTTATCAATTTTCAGTTTTTATTGGTATTCCATTTATTCCTAACAAAATGTTAATAGGCTCTACGAACCTCACAATTTACCATAATATTATGAACAATACTTGGTTATTCAAAGATGAGTAGAAACTCTTATTCAAAATTTTTAGTGTTTGAATCACAAAGTTTTGTACTTATGATACGAACCATTCATCTTGTGAATCACACTATAAGGATCATATCTCTGCAAAAACTGAATAAAACTGAGGTCGTTTAATCAATCTATTCTAGCAAATAGAGAGGCGGTTTGTAATATTTTTACCAACTCTGTTCATTTGTTTTTATACGGTTCGATGACTAAACGACATATATTACCCTACTTAACACTTTTCGTTTGTTTATATATTTTTTTCTCTTTAAAATTTAAACTGACATTTATTACCCTACTATATCTTTGTTTGACATTCATTACCCCATTATCTTTTGCTAATATTTATTACCCAATTTATCTTTGATGACATTTATTGCCCCACTATCTTTCTTTCTGTTCATTTTTTATTTTTATATTTTTTTTTTCATATACAAGATAGATAAGCATTATTTATTTTTTAAGATAGATAAACATCTTTTCCTAGATATTCTCATGACAACTTAGTAGGAAAGAAAAAGATAAACGTCTTTTTGTTTTTATTATTTTTTAAACGTTATATTGTTCTTTTCTTTAAAAAAATAAAAAGAATTATTATTGGCACTCCAAACTTTCTATATTTGGAAAGAAAAATACACTTGTAAGGAGTGTAGAATGAGATTTTTGGAGTGCTAATAACACTTCCCTAAGAAAAAAACATTATATTTTCATTATTTCTCTTTTTTAAGACTACATCTCTTCCAAATATTATTCAAAATTCTTATATATATATATATATATATAGGGGCTTACTTAAGACTTTAGATGTCTACTCTGTTTGTTTGATTGTTGATTAATTCGATTGCATGGTTAAACTTAAGGGTGGTTCGGTATGGGATCCCAAACCGAAAAATGGATCCCGAAGGGAATCCCAATTTTCGGGATTCCCGAAATGTTTTCTGTATTTCGGGATGGAGCGGGATTGGATTTTCGGTTTTGGGCTTTTGGGTTTTTGTGACACACCCTGATCGAGATCAGGGCATGCTGGCCGTCACGTGGAAGTGACGTAACCATGTGCACAGTGTGGAAGCTAATAAAATAAAAATATAAATAGTACGAATAAATAAAAACTAGCTTTACATAAGGTAATAACGAACAAGTGCAAGCGTAAGTGTGAACCCTAAGTTCAGAGCATGAAAGCGTAATGCAGTCCAGGAGGAAACGACACAACAAAAGCACACCCGAAGGTGGTCCTACACTGGTGGTGGTCTGTCAGATATGCCGGGGAAATCCTCAGGGAAGCCACCAAACGTGCTAGCCAACTAGAACCTGGAGGGGCGCAAAACAAAAGCGTGAGTGGGCAAAAATAAAGCTTTTTGAAAACCATTTAATAAATAAGTTCTAACCCCTCGCCATAAAACCTGTATACTTCCCAGAAAATAATATATATATATATATATATATATATATATATATATAAGTCATGCTCAAGAATATGCTATGCCAAAACCTCAAAGTAAAATGCAAGTGCTCAGGTAATATCACAACCATGCCATAAAATCTGTCAGCCGGACTCACTTAGCGTGACCTGTACGGCTGAATCTAGAGCTCAAATCTCCATCTCACTAACTATACCTGCACACGAGTCGGAACCACCTAAAGTGGTCTGTACGACAAGCCTGGGTGTAACATATATATACGCTCAAGTGCTACGATCACGTGAAGGCTGGGCGAATAATCGCGGGTCACCTACGAGTCGGAACCACCTAAAGTGGTATGTACGACAGGACTGTGCACCTAACTTGGATCCAAGATGAGCGTGTGGTGCGGGAGGTGAACATCACGTGAAGGACTGTGCCCAACTCTGGGCGGGAGCACTAACACCGGGGGTGCAGGTTATGAGCTCTCTAAGCATCTCAAGTCACTACTGAACGTAAACATAAATCATACTCACCTGGCACTTACCTGTGCGTCCGCAGCACCAAACATACATACATACATATATATATATATATACATACATACATATATATATATATATACATACATACATACATATATATATACACACACACACAACTAACAATGCATAAACAACGACAATATAATGCATGGCATATAACGAATAAACGTTTCAAATCAATTTCTGGGAAAAGTATAAGTATATAGGTATATACGGAAAACCAAAAGCCCACTCACTGGTATGTAGAAGGGTCGTAACCCCCTTGCCTCGAGTGACCGCGCTCGTCCTCAGGATAGGTCTCACCTATATGCGAAACACCTATAAAAACGTTAATTTTAAAACACATAACCAACCTTAAGAAATAACTTCTCATACAATGCTCAAATGGGGTGTATGAATACACCAACGTGATCTACTCAACCTCAGGAACATCCCCATACTTTTAGAAAAAATTTTCACTGTCGAACGCGCCGGCTAAGGCACGGCCACATGCGCCGGCCACGCGCAGGCACGTGCTTGGCACGCTGACGGCGTCAGTTAACGCCGTCAGGAATATTCAGTTAACTTTAACGGATTCCGTTAACGTCGTTAGGAATATTCCGTCGTCTTCTCTAGCGAGGCTCCAGCACCGTCGTCGGCATCGGAAAATTGTAAAAATTTCAAACCTTCCTATTTTCTTCGTTTTTCAACCAAATTTCACAAAATTGGTTCCAAAATGAAGCTTACAACGAGAGGAACAAATCCATACCACTTTCAAGTGCTAAAATCCATAGAATCTCGCCGGGAAAACACCACCAACTCCGACCAACCTTGTAACTCACGATCCCGACGTCCAAAACCTTCAAACAAACCACTCCGAGCCTCCTAAGGACCTCACCAAGCTTCCTACAAGCTTGAAATTCCCAAAAACAGAAGAATTAACGTGTGCATGAACAGTGACAAAATCGGGGTATCCCGAGTTCAACATGAAAACGAAGGTATCCTAATCTGAAATGGGTATGGTTGAACTTCTACGGACCTCACGAGCAAGAATATATATTTTGTTTCCTCGATCTGTGAAGATTTGGAGAGTTTTGGGGTGTGTCCGTACAATGGGAATGGAAATGGGAGAGGGAAATGGCTCGGGACAGGGGTGCAGGGCAGGGAAAAGGGTGAGTGTGTGTGTGGGGAAATGTGTGTGGTCCACAACCAGCCAAACCAAGCTAAAAAACAACCACACAACGAAAATTCACACTAGGGGCAAAATCATCATTTCACACTTACGGTTTGAAAATTCCGGAACGAGCTATCACATTTTGGGTTGAAATTTGAAATTTTTGGGATATGGACTAAAATTTGGGCTTTTTGTCTAAAATTTTCTTCCCCAATTTCATATCAATTGAAATTTAGACTTTTTAACTCATACCAATTTGAAATTTTATACCATTTAAAATACTATTTCATTCATACCAAGTTAAGTTGATGTTCCAAAGTTCAATCTACTTAATTTCAAACTTCATTTTCTCATATAGTCTACTATCAAACTACTTAAATTCAACATTCAACATGCATGCAACCAAAATAAATTTTCGGTTCGGTTCCGGATTCCCGAATCATTGAATATGTAATCCCGATTCCTGTACCAAAAAGTTTGGGATCGGTTCGGTATGGATCCCAAAAATTTCGGTATTATCGGGTTGAGAATTTTTCGGTATGGGATCAAATTTTTTTGGTTTGGTTTGGGATTTTTGGAAAAAAAATGTCCAGCCCTAGTTAAACTTGTTTTTATTTTTTTATTTTTTTTTAATTTTTTTTTATATAAGTTAAACTTATTTGTGACTTGTGCACTTTTGAATGACAAAAGTTTTAGGTCTGATGAGGCTTCGCCTCAAGGCTTTCGCCTAGAGTAGACTATCATTAAACGCCATGCTCAAACTTTCGCATTTTTAAACATTGAATATTGCACATAGATTTCGAGCATTCACCAATAGGCTATAACGTTGTTAAGAAAGATGTTATAGTGGAACATATTTTCGAACCTGTAATGATATTTTGGTGAGGGAATATAGTTTACAGATTATAAGAGAGAAATGTGGAGGAAAAGAAGTGGTGAGATGACTGGGTTTTTATCACAAAATGGTCTTTAGAATAGAAAATTAATCAATTTGATTTCTGAAAATAGGTCATGCAAATCAATTTGGTAATTTTTCGGTTTTACTAATTTATGAACAATTTTGAGTTGTAAGCAGTTGATGAGTATTAAGGGTGGGTTCAAAAAATCAAAAATCGAAAAAAACCAAACCAAAACCAAAAAACTGGAAAAAAAAAAACCAAACCGAAAAAAAAAAAAAATCAAATTGAACCGAACCTTATTGGTTAGGTTTCGGTTTTGGAGGTTTGGAAATCGAACCGAACTAAACCAAACCGAATCCCTTTACGCTTTATGAATGTATACTTATTTTTGTGAAACTTTGTTGCCAAGTTTGAAACTAAGCCTAGGGTTTTTTCAAGGACCATACTTGGTTCAATTAGGGAGGATATTCATTGGTTATAGAGGAAAATTTTGGAAGGCTTTAGAAATTGAAAGAGCTTCTCTATTTGTTCGCTTTTTGAATGGATACGGTGATCATTTTTTTTTTTTTTTTTTTTTTGTTTTTGCAATTGAGGTTGTTGATAGTAGAGGATTGGTTTATATGATCTTGTATATGTACAACTACCTTCCCACTCTTCCGCTTTCCCCTTTTTCGTATTATTAGTCTATGAATGTAAGCCTATTTTCTAAATTCCATACTAAAAAAATGATCAAGTTTTATAAAATCAAATAAAAAAACCAAAATCGTACCGAAACCGAACCAAATAAAACCAAACCGAAAAAGAATCGAAAGAAAATTGAACCGAACTGAACCAAAATTTCAGTTCGGTTTCAGTTTTGGTAAAAAATGGAAACGAATGAAACCGAACCCACTCCTAATGTGTATAATTGGTAGCTCCTTACAAGTTTTGAGAGAGGGGGGAGGGAATCCACAATGACCTCTTAATTAGCTATAGCCCGAGTTGTTTGAAGACTCACAAATGTTGAACATAAATATCAGATTTGTTATTTGATTTTTGCAGAAATCATTATTTTAATGAAGGCTCACAAATGAAAATCAAATGCTCTATATAACTGAGAGTTAGTTAAGATGATTGATGTGCATAGTATAGGATTAATTATTGACAGTAAGTTTAACATGTAATGTATAAAGAGCAAATTTTTCATACAATTGATCCAAAAAAAGCCAACACAATGTGTAAGGTGGTGTTGTGAAGTTTTACATATAAAGATCAAGTTCCACTCTTTAGTGGTTTTTGTGATGTACAAGATCGATTTGGAACATTATGTTTAATTTCACTCTAATTATTTCCTTTTCTCTTTTCAAGTTTGGAGGTATGACAATGTCAGTTCAAAAACAAATAATTTTGACCTCTTCATTTATCCCATGGAAAAATAAATTTGGGAGAATAAAAAAAAAAGAATAGAGACTGGATAATTAGGTCATTTTGTATTTTTTTTATTTGTTAATGTTGTACTCAAAACAACATTTGAATGAGTTTAAGTCTTTTCCAAGGTAGGATTTGGCTATTTTGCTTGGTAGCCAACTGTGATTTCTATGCTTATTGTTATGTGTGGGTTGTTAGAAAACACCAAGAGAGTGAGCCAATTTTATTCGATCTTTTATTGGTTAAAATAAGAAGAACACGTGTTTTTCTTAATAAAATGTAAATTTAATTCAACTTGGAAAAATACTATTTCAACGACCAAGTTTAGTTAATTTGTTTGTAACTTAAAACTATAGCGACATTATTAATGTCTATACCAAATAAATAACATTGGTAAACGATTAATGCACTCATCTTTGTGAGTGCAAGTCCATCTATACACTACTTATCAAATTGATATTGTTACTTAATAGAGGAGTTACAATATTAACCTTGATATAGCGACTTTATTGCACCTAATCATAATGCAAGAACATGTTATATGTAATTAAACACGTTCTTAATCTTCCATTACATTCTAAACCCTATTTAAGTGTCTAGGATTAGATTGAAATAATAATTCATATAGAGGAAGAAATCCAAAAATTGTGTCCAACTAAAAAGTACAAGCTATATAACTCATAAAATTTACGATTTGTTGAAGGAAGAGGTGAATGATTTTTTATTTTGGGGAAAGTAAAGGAAATTATACTTTCAAGTCCTACTGTTTTGTAGGAGTTGTAGAAGATCATCAATGAGGAAGAAATCCAAAAATTGTGTCCAACTAAAAAGTACAAGCTATATAACTCATAAAATTTACGATTTGTTGAAGGAAGAGGTGA
Source organism: Pyrus communis (assembly GCF_963583255.1). Taxonomy (NCBI): domain Eukaryota; kingdom Viridiplantae; phylum Streptophyta; class Magnoliopsida; order Rosales; family Rosaceae; genus Pyrus; species Pyrus communis. The sequence continues at coordinate 13,641,339 of NC_084819.1, forward strand.
ATGATTTTTTATTTTGAGGAAAGTAGAGGAAATTATACTTTCAAGTCCTACTGTTTTGTAGGAGTTGTAGAAGATCATCAATTTTCATCAATATACCCTCTAAACTTGTAAGCCACATCAATTTCCACTCTGAATTTTTATTAGCGAATTACTCCTAAACTTATATAACTAATCAATTACCTCCCCACCATAGAGAACTCAATATTGCATTCACAATTCCTTTCATATTTTTCATGATATCACGTGAGCCAAAAAAAAAGGTAAAAAGGCCATTTCGTTGTACTTTTTTTTTTTTTTTTAAACAAATGATATTATCTACATTAAGAGAGAGGGAGTGGACTTAACCTTACAATGAGCAAACGATAATGTGGTTCAAATTCGTCATTTTGTTATACTTAGATTAGTTGTTGCTACATAGAGATTGATAGATCATATGCCTACACGATTCATATGGGTGGGTTTTAGTGTGGGGCTAATAGTCATTTTACACTCTTAAGTTGCCCATGGGTTTGTGCACGGGACAAATATGAACGGAATGGTGAATTTTTTTTAAAAATTTGACGGTGAGGAGGAAATTGACTATTTGTAAAAGTTCAGAACGTAATTGGCTAAAATAATAGTCTCGGCAATATACTAACCATATACGACAGATGATCCAATTGACATAGATGAAAGAAAGAAAAAAAAGAGGGAGAAATATCAATGTGAACTTCTAAATACACTGGAACACAAACTTAAAATTTGCTATTCCAAGTACGATCAGTTTAGAATCTTGGGATCCTTTTCCATCAGATAAGAAGGGCTTTATTCCATGTACGATTAGTTTAGAACCTTGGGATCCTTTTCCATCAGATAAGAAGTGTGTATGTAAATTTCTTCCTCTTTGTTTTTAGACAAAATTGTACCTACAAAACAAATAACACCTTAGGTCAAGGCCAAGAGCCTCACGCGCCCACAATGAATTGGGGCCGGGGCGGGGGGGGGACCCTTTGGCCGAAGAACGTCCGACGCCAAAGTTAGAATTTTGAAGGAAAAGTGTTTGGAGAATTTAGAGAATTTGGCAAGAGTGTAGAACTTAGGTTTTGGAGAAAATGAGGGCGTTTATATAGGGGTGTGGCCGACCCCCTTAGGAGGAGATGGACCTGCCACTTGGATGGCTTTTTGGGTTAGATTCTTGATTTGTAGCTGTGAACACGAAAGATTCCTTGAAACAAGAAACCAGAATAACGTGTACAAATTAATATTTTTGTGTTTATGATTTTGGGGTTACGATCTCTCTCAAATTTGGTCTTCTGATTCTATCTTCGTAGGGTAGGTTTGTGGATGAGTTGTTGATCCAAAGGGCCGTCGGGGCTTGATCTAAGGATGAACAGTTGATGAACGGATCTTCAAGGGACATTGGGCTTGATCTTGAAGAATGGGTGTATGGATTTCTTCAAGGGGCTTTTGGGCTTGATCTTGAAGGTTGATGGATGAGCAAATCTTCAAGGGCTTTTGGGCTTAGTTTTGAAGAACGATTGGATGTGTGGATTTGTTTGTGCTGTTGATCCAAGGGGCCGTTGGGGCTTGATCTTAGGATGAACGATGAACATTTTCTTCAAGGGCCGTCGGGGCTTGATCTTGAATAATGGTTGTATGGATTTCTTCAAGGGCTTTTGGGCTTGATCTTGAAGGTTGATGGATGAGCGGATCTTCAAGGGTTTTTGGGCTTAATCTTGAAGAACGATTGGATGTGTGGATTTGTTGAGGTTGTTGATCCAAAGGGCCGTTGGGGGCTTATGCTTAGGATGAATGGATGAACACTTTCTTCAAGGGCCGTCGGGGCTTGATCTTGAATAATGGTTGTGTGGATTTCTTCAAGGGCTTTTGGGCTTGATCTTGAAGGTTGATGGATGAGCGGATCTTCAAGGGCTTTTGGGCTTAATCTTGAAGAACGATTGGATGTGTGGATTTGTTGAGGTTGTTGATCCAAAGGGCCGTTGGGGGCTTATGCTTAGGATGAACGGATGAACACTTTCTTCAAGGGCCGTCTGGGCTTGATCTTGAAAGAGGATTTAACGAAGAACGAAGAGAGCTTTCTTGATCCTTCGGAATTCTTGGGAATTTGGATGGTTGGAAGCTTTGGAGTTTCAAAGCTTCAAGGATTTGGGGAATTCTCTTCTAATTTTGGAGTAGAGAAATGTATTTGTGAATTCCTTGATACTTGATACCTTGATGGAGAAGCCTATTTATAGGCTTTGAGAATGAATCACCACCACAAAATATTTTTTTCCTTTCCAAGCACCATTGCCTAATTTTCCCACTTAATGCAATATTGAAATTGAAGTGGTGTAACTTATGGCCTAATTTCCCACTTAATACCATTTTAAACTTGAAGTGGTCTAACTTATGGCCTAATTTCCCACTTAATGCAATATTGAAATTGAAGTGGTGTAACTTATGGCCTAATTTCCCACTTAATACCATTTTAAACTTGAAGTGGTCTAACTTATGGCCTAATTTCCCACTTAACACCATTTTAAACTTGAAATGTGTATGCTTTGTCATTGCCCAAATGAGAAAAACTTGCTTTGATCCGTAATGGATTGAAGTGTGCTTGCCTTGTCATTGCCCAACATGAGAAGAAAAACTTGTTTTGATCCTCAATGGATTGAAATGTACTTGCCTTGTCATTGCCCAAAATGAGAAGAAAAACTTGTTTAATCCTTCAAGGGTATTTCTTCCTATTTTGTTGAGTCACATGCCATGTGTACAATTTGTACAACAGGTGGCGTATGCCATGTATGCCTTGACACGTCAAAAGTTTAATGCATTGGTGAACATTTGTTTTACTGAAATTTCGATGTCTACAAATGCCCCCACTTCAAGGCGCGTCGTAGACATGTGCTTGTCACGTGTAGAAGATGCGTTTTGAAGTCCCTTAATGTAGATGTCAACCCAAGGGCCGTCGAGGCTTGATCTTGAATTGGGCTGGAAATTTCTTCAAGGGCCATTGAGGCTTGATCTTGAGTTCGACTGGAAGATTTTCTGGTTTCCTCCAATCGTTGATTTTCCACAGGTTTAGTCTTGAACTGCGCTGAAAATTTCTTCAAGGGCCATTGAGGCTTGGTCTTGAGTTCGACTGGAAGATTTTCTGATTTCCTCCAATCATTGATTTTCCACAGGCTTAGTCTTGAACTGGGCTGGAAATTTCTTCAAGGGCCATTGAGGCTTGATCTTGAGTTCGATTGGAAGATTTTCTGGTTTCCTCTAATCGTTGATTTTCCACAGGCTTAGTCTTGAACTGGGCTGGAAATTTCTTCAAGGGCCATTGAGGCTTGATCTTGAGTTCAACTGGAAGATTTTCTGGTTTCCTCCAATCGTTGATTTTCCACAGGCTTAGTCTTGAACTGGGCTGGAAATTTCTTCAAGGGCCATCGAGGCTTGATCTTGAGTTCGACTGGAAGATTTTCTGGTTTCCTCCAATCGTTGATTTTCCTTTGTGCTACTCTTGAACTGGGCAGCAGGATTCTTTTGGTCTCCCCCGAAGGTCTGAGCTTTACTCCTTTTTTCTGTTTCTTTGTTCAATCTCTCCAATTCGTATTGAAGAGGGTTAGAGGATAGCTTAGCATATGCAGTTGTTGCTTGTCTCCACATGCTTTAATGTATCATTTTCACTTGCCTTACTTGCTCCCCTTTATAGAAGTGGTCCCTTCTCTGGAAGTGTATCAACCGTCGAAGATGACTACTCGAGAGCAACGCTAGGTAAGCAACCAGGGAATAGATTCCAGGCAGTCGGTTCCGGATCGGAAGACTGACTCCAAGTGCCGGCTGATTGCTTCTTTCACTTTGTCATGCGAGTAAGAACAAGGACAAAGAAAAAAATAGGGAAAGAGCATGATATGAGATACTTTTGCTTTTGACCTTGATGATATGAGATACCTTTGCTTTTGAAGAAGCGGCGAATGGATCAGCACATGTATTTGTTGTGCTTGTCTCCACATGCTTCAATCTACCGTTTCCTCCTGGGTCATCTGTACTCCAGGCATCTGGTATCTTCTTTGGGGAAGAAGAAAAAATTGAGTATTTCGAAAGGCTTTGCTAGGAGTGCGCCCTCAGAGGTGAGGAAGAGTTGGGCATTTTTTTTTTTTTTTTGCAGGTTTGCCTTGCCATAAAAGATGAAGGTTGACATATATAGGGATTTCCCAATAGCAAGTGGTGGTACTGTTCCTTTACCATTGTCGACAACTGTTGGGTAATTGAACAGTAAGATTCACGCGTTCTCAACTTTGTCAGAAATCTTTGACAAAGTTGCCCGTGATTTCTGCAAAGCTGGGGTTGCATATGAAGGGTGATGACAAATCTGGAAGAGCCCAGCTTTTGAAATTCAGAGAGTGATGACTCTTCGATCCTTGAATAAGCGGCCCAGCTTTTGAGGTTCGGAGGGTGTTACCTCTTTGATTTCTGAACAAACGCTTCTTCGATTTTTGAGCAAGCGTCTCTTCGATTTCTGAACAAATGCTTCTTCGATTTTTTTAGCAAGCGCCTCTTTGATTTCTGAATGGCAAACAGTAGTGCGGATGCGGCTTTGTCAGAGATCTTTTGACAAAGTTGCACGCATTTTCTGAAAAGCCGAGAAAGCGTCGCCTAACTTACGCCTTTTATCTGGCTTTTGAGATTTTGAAGAGTGGTGTCTCTTCCATTTTTGAATCGGTGGTCATGTCGCCTCTCCTCTTTATAGAGGTATCGATTACCTCCAACATCCACATCTTGAAGGTTGCTCATTCCTGAAAATCATCTTCGGTGTATTTTGTTTTAACAGCCCCTTAAGATTTTTCTCCATCCGACCCTTCTCTTTTAACACCTTTGAAAAATGGCCAACCCATCTAACATTTGCTTAGATTTGAGTCTCAGCAGTGTGCCGCGTCAGGGTAAGGTATGGTGCCCGTCTTTTTTATCTTCTAATGGCCCTCTTACAGGTGAAGACTCCGTGATGACGGATGCAACAACAGCTACGATAGCAGCTAGGAACCTCCTTACTCCCAAAGATAGTAGGCTGCTTTCAGGACGGTCCGATGAGTTGGCCGTTCAAGAGTCCCTAGCTCTCAGCGTTCAGTGTGCGGGCTCTGTGTCCAACATGGGCCAACGCCTACTTGCTCGCTCCCGTCAAGTTGAATCATTGATGGCAGAGGTGGAAAATCTCAAGCAAGAGATCAAACAGCTTAAGCACGAGAATAGAAGTTTGCACGTGCTTACAAATAACTATTCGACGGGCATGAAGAGGAAGCTTGATGAGCTGCAAGAATCTGAAGGTCGGATTCAAAGTGACCGTCAAAGGCTTGTGGCTTATCTCCAGAGGCACCTTTTTCCAGGGTCATCCAGCGTTCCACCAAGTATTGAGGCCTCGAATGATCTATCTTCGATGCCTCCTGCTTCGATGCCTCCCGCTCTGATGCCTCCCGCTCCTAGAGTTTTGCCAAGTACTGGGGCTTCACGTGAACATCCTTTGTGAAAGCTTCATCTTTTTTTTTTATTTTTTTTTATACGCACTTGTAATTTCTCGGAGATCAATGAACATGCTTTATTTTATTCACTGTATTGTGCTAAATACAGATAAAACATATACATCACCAAGATGTGTTATTTCCCTTTTTTTTTTTTTTTTTTTTTTTTTTAAATTTTGATGATGTGACTGTACTTGAAGTTTTGAAGTTTTGAAGTTTCAAGTTGCATGCGTACCCTTGGTTGAGGAGGGATCAAGTCATGACGTAGTTCAAATGAGTTATGGTTTTGATGATGATTTTGCCGTACACAGTTTATGCTCTTGCGGGCCAGGAGCGTGGTGCGTTTGCTTTAGGGGTAGTAGCGCTTCAAAAATCTGCCGTTGATGGGGCCGATCTTCAACCCGTCTTCTGCCATGATTAAGTAGGCGCCATTGGTGTAGATCTCTTGTATTACGTATGGTCCATCCCACTTTGATGTGAACTTGCTTTTTGTCTTATGAGTTGTAATGATAGGCCTACGGAATGCCAGCACGAGATCTCCGGCTTGGAAAGACCTTGGGCGGACTTTCTTGCTGAATGCCTTGGATAACCGTGTTTGGTAGCATTCCAAGTGTTGTTGAGCTTCGAGCCTTCTCTCATCCAGCGCTTCCAACTCCTGAAGGCGCAACTTTGCATTTTCTTCATCAGTCAAGCCTTCTTGTATAGCCATCCTTAGTGAGGGAATTTGACTTTCGAGCGGTAGAACAGCTTCTACGCCATATACGAGAGAATAAGGTGTAGCTTGGGTAGGAGTCCTATGTGTAGTCCTATATGCCCAAAGTGCTTCACTTATTCTTTCATGCCAATCTCTCTTTGTTCGGCCGATTACCTTTTTCAGGAAGTTGCACAGCGTCTTGTTGAATGCTTCCGCGAGGCCATTGGCCGGAGCATGATACATGGAAGACTTATGCTGCTTGAACTTGTATTTGTCGCAAAGCTCGTCCACGAGTCGGTTGGAGAACTGCTTTCCGTTGTCAGTGATAATGTAGCGAGGCACCCCATATCGGTGGATGATAAGCTCCTTGATGAAACGAACAACAGTTTCCTTTTTTACTTCCCTTAAAGGGATGGCTTCAGCCCACTTGGAGAAGTAATCTGTTGCAGCTAGGATGTAAGCTTCCCCTGCAGATGACTTTGGCGTAATTGGTCCTACAACATCCAATCCCCATACGTCGAACGACCATGAAGCAACTGTAGGGTGTAATGGTTCAGGCGATTGATGTATGAAGTTGGCGTGGAATTGGCAGGCTTGGCACCTTTTGGCGTGTTCCAGGCAGTCCTTCACCATGCTCGGCCAGTAGTAACCCATTCTTTTAAGCCGGAAATGTAGCTTTGGTCCAGACTGATGTGCCCCACACACACCTGAATGTGCTTCTTCCATGGCTAGATTAACTTCTTCCTCACCTAGGCATCTCAGGAGCACTCCTTCAAAAGAGCGTCGATAGAGTGTTCCTTTGTAGTAAAGGAAGCGAGGTGCTCGTCGACGTATTTCGGAACGGTGTCTGAGATTATCTGGAAGCTTTCCGTGCTCTAAGTAGTCGATCAGCGGCTGTCTCCACTTTTCAGCATCGACTGGAAGTACTGAGATGACATTTGTATCATCTAGTGACATTTCATTAACGAGCGGAATCACCCATCTTTGGCAAACTGGCACGTCTGCAACTTCATCTTTTCCTAGTGTCATACTCGAGGCTAGATTGGCGAGAGCGTCTGCCATTTGATTTTCCTTTCTTGGCACATGTTCTAGTGTCACAGCTTCGAACTTTTGTAGCAGTTGGGTCGCTAGCCGGAAGTATGGGACGAGATCATCTTTCCTCACCTCATATTCAATTAAGAGTTGATTGATTATGAGCTTGGAATCGCCATATACATCAAGAGCTGTGATTTCCATGTTGATCGCCATTTGGAGCCCGATGATCAATGCTTGGTACTCAGCAACATTGTTGGAGCATAGCTCATTCATTTGGAAGGAGTAAGGTAGTATTTGCCTTTGTGGCGACATGAATACTACTCCTGCCCCCGCTCCGTCTGCTCGTGCGGATCCGTCGAAGAACATCGTCCATGTTGGGAAGATGTCGATGTAGAACACCTCCTCGTCAGGCAAGTAGTGTTTGGTGCTGTTTGCAGTTTCAGCTCGTGCAGGCAAGGAGCGTTTGGTGCCGTTTGCAGTTTCAGCTCGTGCAGGCAAGGAGCGTTTGGTGCCGTTTGCAGTTTCAGCTCGTGCAGGCAAGGAGCGTTTTGGTGCCGTTTGCAGTTTCAGCTCGTGCAGGCAATGAGCGTTTGGTGCCGTTTGCAGTTTCAGCTCGTGCAAGCAAGGAGCGTTTTGGTGCCGTTTGCAGTTTCAGCTCGTGCAGCCAAGGAGCGTTTGGTGCCGTTTGCAGTTTCAGCTCGTGCAGGCAAGGAGCGTTTTGGTGCCGTTTGCAGTTTCAGCTCGTGCAGGTAAGGAACGTTTGGTGCCGTTTGCAGTTTCAGCTCGTGCAGGCAAGGAGCGTTTGGTGCCGTTTGCAGTTTCAGCTCGTGCAGGCAAGGAGCGTTTTGGTGACGTTTGCAGTTTCAGCTCGTGCAGGCAAGGAGCGTTTGTTGTCACCTTTTAGGCTCGTGCGAACGAGGAGCTTGTGGTGTCGTTTGCAGTTTCAACTCGTGCAGACAAGGAGCTTTTGGACAAGATAGTTGCTGCTTGTCCAATTTCTTCGAAGCGATCTTCGAAAGGCATTCCTCACAATCTTCATAACAAGGAGCCTTGATCGAGAAATTGAATAAGTCTTCGATGAAGAAGAGATCGCGCATGAACAATCTTTGTGTTGAAATTTTCTTATCTTCAACATTTTCACATTGCTTTGGAGGTTGGCGAAAGCTGCTTTCCCTCCTTTCTGATTGGTGCACTTGTGGAGAAGACATATGTTTCTCGTGCAGTTTCTTCGGAGTGACATGAGTCCATCCTTCAATTTCACTTGACTTGGAGCATACCCCCAACAGTCGAGGTGAAGACTTTGAGTCGAAAGAGCCAGAAGTGACATCTTTCTTAGGGATTTCATCTTCAGTGCCGTCCTCTTGGGTTTGTTGGCATGAAGATTTGCCAGTGTGGACGATGATGCGCCTCCTTACCTTCAGTGGTCATTTTGTGTCGACCTCTAGGATTGCTTAGCGCTTCATCCTTGAAGGAATCAAGCTTCGAACGTCGCCTTTTTCTGCTAACCCATCAAACTTTTCTTCCTTTGGTGTGGTCTTCCTCTTTCCAAAAGGCTTCTCATTATCTTCAAATCTTTCCGAAGCTGATCGTCGCAGAGGAGAGATAGCTGTGTTGCTTTGTTTCTTAGGCTTTAACAACCTTTCAAAAACAGAGCTTTGGGATGTTGGCGCGTTAAGCCTCTTGAAGACAGAGGTTCGGCCTTGACTACCAATGTGATTAAGCACTGAAATTCTGGAGCTTGAATGGCTCATCCTATCGAAGACCGACGTCCGAGGGGCGGGTTTAGGCTCTTTTTGGTCTTGTTCAATGCTCACGCTGATGTGTTGAGCGCTAGCTTTCTTCACTTTGCTTGAAATCTTCACGGGTGTATTTGGTGTGAAGCCAAGTCCAGCTTTGTTGTTGTCAACTCCGTAATCATGCTCCTTCAACTTCTTTTGAGTCTCGGTGAGGTCACGATCTTTGTCATTGACGGTGTTTGAAACCTTCTTTCCAAGATTTGAAGAGGAAGCAAAGTCATGCCTAGCCTTTGACATGAGTTCGTAGGCATTTGGGTTAAAGCCTTCTTCGGTCTTCTTAGTTGGAAGAGAGCTTGGTTTCATTTTGAGGCCATGTTGTGCCTCCAGACGGTTGATGAGTCCGGCGGTTTGCAAGTTTTTCTCCTCTGCAGTCCGTGTGAGCTTTGCGATTGCTTCATTCATCTGAGCTAGCTGCTCCTCGATTGAAGTTACTCCAGTGGTCATGACTTGCATGGTTGTACTGCCGCTCGAATCAGCGTCGGAGAGTAGGGACTCTGAGTATTTCCTCAGGCTTTCCCCTCGTGATGCCCTTAGCGAGGCTAGGGTGATCACAGGCTCGTGCCTCAGGTGCTCTTGTTCCTTTGACAGAGTTAATGCAGGGGCGGAAGCCGCGGCAAAAAGAGCTCTTGCCTTACTTCGGGTTATGGTGCTCGAAATATCACCACTTGCGGCGATGATGTTCTTGTTCTTTGCTTTGATTGCAGGAACAGCTTGATCCTTTCTTCATGCCATTTGCGTTTTTCGATGATTTGAGGATAGAGATGAGAGGTAGAGATGTCCCACTGGGCGTGCCAAATTTGTGAACACGAAAGATTCCTTGAAACAAGAAACCAGAATAACGTGTACAAAATAATATTTTTGTGTTTATGATTTTGGGGTTACGATCCCTCTCAAATTTGGTCTTCTGATTCTATCTTCGTAGGGTGTAGGTTTGTGGATGAGTTGTTGATCCAAAGGGTCGTCGAGGCTTGATCTAAGGATGAACAGTTGATGAACGGATCTTCAAGGGGCGTTGGGCTTGATCTTGAAGAATGGGTGTATGGATTTCTTCAAGGGGCTTTTGGGCTTGATCTTGAAGGTTGATGGATGAGCAGATCTTCAAGGGCTTTTGGGCTTAGTTTTGAAGAACGATTGGATGTGTGGATTTGTTTGTGCTGTTGATCCAAGGGGCCGTTGGGGCTTGATCTTAGGATGAACGATGAACACTTTCTTCAAGGGCTGTCGGGGCTTGATCTTGAATAATGGTTGTGTGGATTTCTTCAAGGGCTTTTGGGCTTGATCTTGAAGGTTGATGGATGAGCGGATCTTCAAGGGCTTTTGGGCTTAATCTTGAAGAACGATTGGATGTGTGGATTTGTTGAGGTTGTTGATCCAAAGGGCCGTTGGGGGCTTATGCTTAGGATGAAAGGATGAACACTTTCTTCAAGGGTCGTCGGGGCTTGATCTTGAAGGAATGATTTGGCGGTTGCTTTGTGGAGAGGATTTGATGAGGATGGATGAAATAGGTTTTGAATTAATAACTATTTTGGGCACTTTTGACTTGGTTGAGGGATGATTGCCCACTGCTCGTGCGTAGAAATCTCAGTGTGCTTCGAGGGTAGTTTTGTCATTTTCACACAAAAATTTACGTGTCGCCTCTTGATTAGTTTTGGCTCCACAAATGCCCCCACACTTGTTGGGCTGCTCGCAGAAAAGGGCAACAAGTGTAGAGATTTTCTTGCTTTAGGAAACTTAGGATTGTTTCCTATTTTGATGTAGATTCCCTCTTTAATAGGAAATTATATCCTTCTAGGAAAGGGAAATAAATTTCTCTCAAACCCTATTTAAGTCTACCTTAAGTGGGTTATTAAATCAACTTTGGAGAGCGATTTATTCTACCCTACAAGAGAAAGAGAGCTTATAAGATATTTGTTCCCCTTCCTCCAACAATCTTTTACATGTTACCTGGGCAAAGGATCGTCTTTCATTGCTTGCTTTGTCTTCTCATTGCTTCTAGGTAAGAAAAAATTAATTTTCTTGTCTTCTTAATTTTTGGGAGTCGCGGGGCTTGAAATTGGCTCGATGGGGGTCGATGAAGTATGAGAAATTGGCTTGAAAAACAAAGGTTGGCGTGGGGTAGCCTTGGCATAAGGGTAACTCTACTCAGGCCGAGAGTTGGTGGCTCATGGCTAGCTCGGGCCAGGGAGTAGGGCGCATGATTGAGCCTGGCGCTTGGGCCCGTGCTTGAGGGGAAATGTGAGAATGGCCGATAGACCTTTTGGGCAAGGGGCCTGTTGTGCCATGTCCTCCTTTCCCTCTTTTTTTTTTCTTTTTAAAGTAGTCATCTAACGAATCTTTTTCATGCCTTTGTAGAACTTCTTCAAGCATGTTTTTCTCAAACAACAAGAATGATGATGGTATGCCGCCATTGTACCATCAAGGCGGGTCTTTAAGCAAGGTTGGTTACTTCAAGGTTGCTCACTTCAAGATTAACTCTGATGACTTGTTTTACCCCCAAGAGAGGAGATAAAATGAATCAAGGCTGAGGCGTTGGCTCGTCCTATCACTGTGGTGGAGCCTGCTGCAAATAAAGGTGGGAAAAAGAGACATTTCCCGCCTACTCAAGAGACCCCTGCTGAGAAGAACCCGAAAACTTCTTTTGCAGCTCGCGAGGGTTCACCGACTACACTTGTGAAAGAATTGACTTCTTCCAAGGGCAAGAAAGAGGAGGCTGCCAGATCTATGCCTGTGGCGCTTGTCATTCCGAAGGCTGCTAGTTCAATTGATGATAGGATTGCCCAGCGTAGAAGTTCCTCTGTGCCTCCAGTACCAAAATTTGGGCTAAAACATTTGTTTGGGCCTAAGTCTGGTTTACCTTTGGATAGGTTTGCTACTATGAAGAGTGACAAGGTGCCCCTGCCTGCTAAAGTGGTGCCAAAACCCGTTTCTTATGCTGTTGAGATCGATTCGCCTACAGAGAAGAAGGAAACTACTTGTGCGGGCAGTCGTGAGAAATCCACCAAGTTTGTTTATGGGGAAATTGCTGAGATTTGTGCGCTGTTGAAACCATATCTACTTGAAGACATGGATGTATGTGCCAAGTTTATTGATGGCGTCAAAAGGGTTGTGGGCCCATGTTCATTTGCGAAGCACACGATCTAGTATAGGAGGACTGCTATGCTAACCATGATGCAGAAAACAACAATTTTGGCAACCGAGTCTATACTTCTTGATCAAGAGGATACCAAGGCTGCCAATGAGGTGGCAAGAATTATGGTAGCTGAAGCTTACTCCTCAGCCGAGAAAGTCAAAAAGTTGGAACTGAGCTTGCTGCTTTCAAATGCTCTAATATCTCTGCCCCCACTTCTCTACAGCTTGAGACCGCTCACCAAGAAATCGTGGATTTGAAGACTAGGCTTGACGCGATCCAAGTAAAGTATGAAAGTGCAAAAAATGAGATCGGTTGTTACATACCTCAGATTCAAGACCTTGAGTGTGTTGTCTCTGAGCTCCACTCCACTGCTTACGCAAAGGATGAAGAATTGATCGCTGCTTACAACCAAGTGATCCACTTCAAGAAGGTTGTTGATAGGCTTAAGCTTCAAGTGTTGGAAGATCAATGACAGTTTGAAGAAAGAAGTGAGAGGAGCTGCAGCGGGTTCGTGCTTGTTTGCTCGAGAAGAATTTGCAGTTAAAGGGCGAGAAGACTTTGAGGCTTTGCTTACTTAGAGTCAGGCTGATTTCTACAAGCTGGGTTATGTAGACCATCTCTTTGGGCGGCCGTCTAACTTTAAGTTTTCTGGTAAAGATTTCAAGACCTTCTCTATTTCTCTATAAGACTTGCTCGCCTTCACTTTTAAGTCTTCTATTGGTGAAGTAGTCGGATAGGTTGGTGCCCAGGCTGGAGCAGTTAACGGTGAAGTGTCAGATGGTGCCGCTGCTGAAGGAGTTGCGAGTGCTAAAGGTGTGGCAACCCAGTAGTCGTGGGATCTCCAAGCTGCTGAAGAGTAGTCTTCTAGGTAGCCTTTAGGATTTTCTTTTTTTGTCCTTGTTTGCTTTTGTTTTGATTGAACTCTTTCGGTCTTTACTAGTTGTTTATCAATTTTGCTAGAAAATTAATAAACTTGTTTCCTTTGCTTTTCTCCATCTTCGCTTCTTTTGTTCATGCCCCAACCTTTAGACTTTATAGGCCAGTGGCAGGCATGCTGCTTTTCTATAAGTAGACAGGCATGCGTAGCCTACACAGTCGTAGGTGTTGGTGTAGAACTTTGCAAAGTTGTTAGCCATAGAGTTAGCAGCCGAATGCCTTACTCACAAAAGCAGACAAGTTTGTGCAACCACTAGGATGTTAATTTGGCTTTCTCCAATTTCGTAGGTTGCGTAGCAAGTACCACAACACTTTAGGACTTCGTGTAGGTTGTTCCGTGCTCGGCAATGGTGAAGCTAATCGACTACATAGCATGTCGGCAGTGGATAAGGCTTCGTTTATGCATGCTAGCTTGTTTAACCTTTCATAAGAATGTGCAGTTGTATAAGTCTAGCGCAACTTTACTGCTTGAAGGGCAAGTTGTAGGCAATCTTCCAGAAACTGTAGGCTACTTTAGTGCACTCGGTAGCAGCTTTAGGTTTCTAGGGCAGCCGTCCATAGGGCGTACTGCGTATTGTGCCCCCTTCGTCTTTAGGGCCCGGTTCTCTGTGGATTAGGCCAAGAGACCCAAAATCCTTCAGTTAGCTAAGCCTTGAAAAAGACCATTGTAGCTACTTCTAGGAATCCTAGCGCAAGCCATCGTGCATGACACACACCGACCCAGTATGTCTACTAAGACTTCGAATCGAGCTATGCTGGTTGACACCTGGAACGTGACGAAGCCATAAAGTGTAGTGATGTGGAAAATGTGAATAAATTTAAACCTAAAAGTGCCTAATTATAAGAGTGCGTTGGTAAGTAAGAATGAACCCATTTCACACGTGATATCATAACATAAGTAAAGTACAGTAGAGTGGATAAGGATTATACCCTCAAAGGTAGCCACCTATATTGAGATTCACCAAGAATCCTCGTCGATACAAACGTTCAACAGCTAAAACTTGGACGGGTGAAAAATAATGGTGAGTGGGTCTTTTCCTTTTTTATAGTGTGTGTGTGTGTGTGTGTGTGTGTGTGTGTGTGTGTGTGTGTGTGTGTGTGTGTGTGTGTGTGTGTGTGTGTGTGTGATGGATAATTTCCACAAATGATTTTGAATTATCCATGCACTTCATGCCATGATTAAATTATGTTATGAGAAATGTTGCACTGTTGTGAAATACCAAGATGATCCTACGGGATACGCATGTAAGTTCAAGAAAGTTTATTATGTTGATTGGAATTATTGCATCATTATGGCATGCTTATACTTATATAGTTTGCTCATCATTGCTGCACCTTGGTGTTAATGCTCCTGCCCTGGGCCAGGGCCAGCCTTCACGTGATTGTTCACCTCTCGCACTGCACGCTCGCCTTGGATCCAAGTTAGGTGCTAGCTTGTCGTACAGGCCGCATTAGGCAACTCTGACTCGTAGGTGACCTACGCATAGCGCTAGCCTTCACGTGATCGTAGCACTAGAGCGTATATTATTTCACCTAGCCTATCGTACAGGTCACACTATGTGACTCCGACTCGTGTGCTAGCATAGATTAATGAGCCATAGGTACAGTCGTACATGTCACATTAGGTGACTCCAACTTGTGTGCTAGTATAGATTATTGAGCACATGATTATATTCATATTGTTGTTGAGATATTCTGTTGTGGCACATTTCTAGATTTATTGTTGCCATGCATTTGATTTCATACTTATACGTACTATGATTTTCTGTAAACTATACTTGTTTTATGGCAAGGGGTTACAATGTTTTCAGAGAGGTTTCTATAAAACTTTATTGGGTTTTGTTCCTGACCTCCAGAGAAGCGTTTTGGTGGTGCAGATTGATCGAATTGAAGAACACCTAAATTCTAGGGTTCCGGCGGGTTCGTGGCGATTTGAAACTTTTCCTGATAAAATTAGACTTGGCCACATGTATGAAACTTGCTCTACTCGTTGAGATCTTTATTCCTGTAAAATTTGAGAATTTTTGGAAATAGTTGAATTTTCTGACGAGTTAGGACGGCCAACCACCACGTGCGGCGGCGCCTGGCGACGGTGCGTGGGCCGAGGCACTACCTGACCTTCCTAAGCTAAGTTTGATACCCCAATTCCATAAGTGAAGCCTGATTGATGAAATCTCATTATTTGAACATAATTTTGATAGAGACCGCCACTCGATCCTTATATGAATTTGTTTTGCAGTTATTCTGACCTCACATACAATAATATCGGTTATCTTGTCTTCCCAACTGCCAAGTAAATTTCCTTTCCTACAGGCTACAGGGCTAATTTTCTGAAGAAAAATGATGCTCTTCACACTATTCATCTGAATTGCAGGACAAAAACTGCAGCCAGTTGCAATTTCCTTCTTACTTTGGCAAAGTAAATTCAGCAGATTCATGTGATTTCCAAGTCAACGATGCCAGTACAAGTATGGTGCGAAGTCCATTAGTGTCATGAGTCTCAAGAATATGATGATATGGGCGATAAAATTAATAGAAAAAATATGATGATATGATTGATTAAAAAAAAATAATGAATAATATGGTGACATGACTGGACCAGAAACAGTAAACGCATACAATATTCACCTGAGATCTTGGACTTATCATTTTCGTAAGGACTAAGAATCTCTATGCTCTTTCTTTTCATTATCTTCCGTACATTCTTTTCACGTTCTTTTATTTTATTTTATTTTTACTATAAAAAATAAATATAAGATGTTAATATAATTTAACCGTAATCGTTCAAATAGGAAGAGAGGAAAGAAAAAGAAAAAAAAAATGAGAATCCTACTCCATTCTGTAAACTGTTTCTTGCGCATCAATTTGCGATGCCTTGAGTTGTTAATTATAATTTATATGAATGCTTAACGAGTTGTCCCTTTCATTACAAATGTCGACCTAATTACGTACGTACACACACCTCTTCTGATTATTGTACAACTCGCGTGATCAGAATGAAGTTCCATTTTAATAATTGTACTAATGATTAAACTATGTTGCCTTGACAAAATTGGAGATAGAGGTACGTGACTTTCCTAATCAAGACAATGCGATAAACGTTAATGTTATGTTATTAAACTAATTGATGAGGTGGATTGTTATTTGAATGTGACTACTCACGATAATGTGATTCATGTTGACATAAAGTTATTAAACTGATTTACTAGCTCTTAATTTCATGGTATTTATGCTTTAAATGGAAAAATGAAATTGAGGAGTAGTTTGAATTTTCCGAATCATGACAGTATGAAATGTTAAATTAATTGATTTACATGTGTTTTTGAAATTTTATTCTCTCCCATTTTGGTGGGAGTCATTCTCTCATTGAGAGCTTTTTTCACTGTTGTGGGAGTGATATCTATTCTGGTAACTTTTCTGTAACCGTTGATCCTAGCTATGGGTAGGATCGATGGTAGCTCCCCACTTCTTCTCTTTCTTTTTGCTTCAGGTTGCGCTTCCTTCTACTCTTTGTTGATCTCTCATTCTACACTCATCTTGCCTTCGATCTCACCACCCTTAGCCCTAAACTTCGTCCTCTACTACCCTCCATTCCTTGATGCCAGTTCACCTCCATGTTTCTCATCAATCTGATTCATACCCTTCCCACTTGGCTATGTCCCTCCTCGATCCAACATCTATCTTGATTTGCAACCATTTCTCTTTATCGCGATTAGTTGTGGGTCCATCAGAAGGTGTGTAGAGTTCCGGCTCGAGAGTTCACACCAACACCTTCATTTTGTATGCCTTTTGGCATTTTTACTTACATGATGGGAATTTCCCTAGGCTTCCTTTGATTTGTGGCTGCGATATTATTGGTGGTGCTTAGTTGAGAACGATGGAGCCTTATTTTCTTTCATTTTCTTTAATTATGGGGTGTCGTTTGGTTAGGTCTCAGGCTGTGTCGTGTTGGTGGATCTGTGGTGCTACGACATCAAAGGTGGTTGCAAGCTACTAGGGTTTGTATTTTTTTTTTTTTTTTTAATATATTTTGTTTTGTTTTCTTTCTACTTTGGGCTCCAAAACCTAGTTTGGCTTTGTTTTGTTTTGTTTTGTTTCAGGGGTCCATTTCCTTGTATTGTGGTTTTCTAACACACTTCAACCCGGAATGTCGACTGGACACCCAAATCAAGATGTGCTAACTGACACCTGGAAGGTGACAAAATTATAAAGTAAAAGTGATGTTGAAAAGTACGGATAAATTAAAACATAAAGTAACTAAAGCAAGAGTACCCAATGTGCAGGTTAGAACCTTTATTACAGAGTATAAGTATCCAAGCATAGATAAGAGTGTAATAAAAAGTAAGGATGTTATTATCCTAGAAAGATGGACACATTAAACAATAAAAAGAAACCCACATTAATAGAAGTGTAGGTTAGCATTTTTCGGTAATTCTCGTCGCCACAAGAGCACAGCCACTAAGTCATGGAGGGGGTGAAAAATAAAGGTGAGTGGGCCGAAAAGCAAAATTTTGTAAAATGTTGTTTTTGTAAAAGTTGTAACCTCTACTATAAAACAAATATAGTTTCCGAAAATAACATACTAATCAAATTTTTATTGTTTAGTACCCAACATATGTAGTAATAAAATATTACAGGTACATATTAGTAAAAATAATAGTAATAACAAATAGTGATTGCTCATCAGATCATGTAAGCACACAAATCATGCAGAAGTAACTATATGAACAGGTTGGGTGTATAGTTTACGTTCTGGTACTACAACCACGTGAAGCTGGCATTAAGCATTCACATACCGGTCTTAGTTGCCTAATGCAAAACTAAGAACATGTTGGATCCAAAGTGAACGTAAATGGTGCATATGAACATACATGTGAAGTTAGTCCTTGACCAGGACAATACAAGGTGACACTGTGCATACCTTTAATAATTAGCCGATAAAATCACGAGTATGTACATGTCACAGTTTAAACTCGCAAAGTAATAATAAATAACCAAGTGTAGGCCATTATAATTTCTAAATGAAGCATGGCATGTCATATAAACATTCAAAAGGCATTCATGGAAACTATAATATAATAGTATTTGAAAGCAAACACCTATTTACAGTTACTTTGCAGGGTTGTAACCACTCAAAGTACGAAGTAGATGGTCTCTGGTAACAATTACACCTCAACAGCTATAAGGACTCATTAGTAAAACTCCAATAAAACAACTGAATCTGAAGAAAGGGAGTGCGGAAATGGAATGAGCATGTTGAAATACCTTAAGAGAGGTCCCGAGGCAATTTCAAAAAAAGTAAACAGTCATCGTCAAAGTCAACGCTTGTGAACGAGCCAGTTGAGCAGAACTGATCAAAGCTGGTCTGTGTCGACTGAAGTCGATACGCGCCAGCATGTGCTGGCTGAGCCTACGACAGAATATTCCATCAACTGAAGGAATATTCTGTTAAAACAAGCGAAAATTGCTTTAGACACCTGACGGTGTTGGAATATTCTGTCATTTTTTTCCAGGATCCGTCTCCAGTGTCGGCGGTTGTTGCCATTTTTCTCACCAGATTATGGCCTTTTGGCCGGATTTCTTCATAAAGCGATAACTTGCTCCTTTCACATCTAAATTTGACTCATAATATGTCGAAAATGAAGCTTAAGAAGAGAGGGATAATATTTTTCCATTTCGGAGTTCAAATGGTAGCTGGAGGTGGCCTGAAAATG
The DNA here is from genome assembly GCF_963583255.1 of Pyrus communis. Taxonomy (NCBI): domain Eukaryota; kingdom Viridiplantae; phylum Streptophyta; class Magnoliopsida; order Rosales; family Rosaceae; genus Pyrus; species Pyrus communis. Next base: position 13,660,127 of record NC_084819.1, read on the forward strand.
GCTCGAAAGCCTCAGTCCGTTTTGGTTGTGTTGAAACAGTGGCAAATTCCAACACGCAAGGCTTAGATCTGGGTCTTTGGATGATGGTGAGTCGATTGCTTGCCTTGAACTCGCCCACATTGACGAATTTAGGCCAAATTCTTGTCGGTAGTTTTGATACTTGCCAAAACTCTCTCGAGTTAGCCTTTGGGTTCGGTTTTCTACAAAACAAAGCTCGAACTTGAGCTCGTGAGGTTAAGGGGGTGGATATAGTGGTGGTTTAATGGCTTTTGGTTCTTTGAGATGTTTGTTGTGGTGTTGGTGTGGTCAGGGGAGAAAACATGTGAGAGAAAGGGAAAATGTTGATAGAAAAGAGAGATGTGAGAAAAGTGATGAGAAAGAGCGTGAGATAGCAAGTAGGTGGGTCCCACTGGACCCAAAAACCTAACATTGTAGAATGATAGATTAGGAAAATATCTTAAAGATTGAAATTACAGCATCGCCCTTAACATTGTAGTTTCATTGATTTTTTTGTTTGAACTTAGAATTCCATTCTGCTTGCGTCCACTCATACATGTCGTCGAGTACTACGAGAATGTGTGTGTTTAGGTCAAGCCCACTTGCCCACTTTTTTAACAAGTCAAACGAGTAAACCAACAGTACCGCAGTCTGCAGTATGCAATACTGCTAACCCATTGTTGTCTCAAAAGAAAAAGAAAAAAAAACAAGTTGTGGATTCTCGAGATTGCAAAAGCATTATTTTGCCCCTTGTTGTGAAATGTGCGTAAATTGTTCGTTGCAAGTCTAAATAACGTCTCGTTTGCACTCACGTGTTCGTGAGGACACATACTATCTAGAAAGACGAGAAAGAGACAAAGAGTGAAAATGACTTAGATGCCCGCATATGATTTTCCACTTATCTCACCAGGGACACTTTCGTAATTTCAAATTTCGCAATGTTAGGGAATAAAATACAATAAAATTTGGAACGCGATGTAACATTGTCTTTTAAGTGGCCCTCTGCTTGTGTACATATGATTTGTTAGCAATTAAATTTAGTGCTTTTCTTTAGTTTTATTATTGGTATAAGGTGCTCCCTGATTTTATATTGAACGTTTTGTTGAATCATTATTGGAATATGTCATGTTAATAAATTGATTAATTTGATGAGTCATTACTTGAATTTGTTACACTATTGAACATGACAAACTCTCTCTCCTGTGCATCACGCATATGCATACACATAGCATCAGTTGACTTCATCTAATCTCAACCACTCGTTTTCATTAAAAAAATGGAAGGCTGAGATTTGGTGAAGTAAGCTGATGCTCATTCCATGCACATGTGGGTAATGCACAAGAGAGAAAGTTTGTTAAACTGAATAGTTGGTGAATCGTGATTTGAATATTTGGTTCAGATTAACAATATGTAAACATAAAGTTTTATTTTTATTATAATTAACCTGGGATTACAATGAGACAAGGAAAATGAGATTTTTTACGATGAGAGAAATGGGATGGTAAAATCCCAGAAACATGATTTCTTTCCTCGTAAAAACTTAATTAGTCATCTTGGGCACAAATCTAAGCTGTGACTGATGTCTCTACAGCAACCTTCCCAGAGTAACCGACTTCAGATTTCCTATCAGCCTCCCAAAGCTCTGGTATTGCTTCTCTAAGGTTGTGAATGCTTTCCAAAGCAAAATCTGCACCTTTTACTCTCTGACGTGTGCCAACCTGTAACATTAAATGTTTACAAAAGATTGCATCAGCTTGTAACCAAAATCGACAACCTGTACTGCTAGCAGTACACGTCAATAATGATTGATTTCTTTCGGAGTTTTCACGAGATCCGTTGAATATGAGTTGGTATGACATTATTTTTGGTACAAAGTTAGGGATGTGTTATTCATATACTTTTTTTTACTTCTCATACACTTTTATTAATTTTTATCCATTAGATCTTCTTTATTTCATCTGATCCGACGGTTGAAAATGAAAAAAGTATGTGAGAAGTAAAAAAGGGTGTGTGGATATCGCACCCTAAAGTTATCAATAGCTTACCAGTACAGTTTGAAGTCCCACTCTTTTGCCAGCTTGTATGTTGCGGACGCTATCTTCAAAGAACAACTGAAAGAGCCAAAAATACCAACCAAAGATTAGCATAAGTAAATAGTATCTAAAGAACCTGCAGATATTCAAATTTTGAGATGAGAATATAAATATTTCTTACTGTTCTTTGAGGGTTGATGTTGGCTATCTTGAGAGCCCGTTCGATGGCGTCTTCAGATGGTTTGCAGACGATTGGAGTTTTGGGTAGTTTGGAAGTGGGGTTTGGTGTAGCAAAATGGCCAATGATGTCAAAATTTTGAGAGCTGCTTGTAATGGAGGTAGTGCTGCTTAATCCCACGAATTCGATGTCATCTTCGTCGTCAGAGACAGTGTTTTTGTGAATCGGATTGAGGGTCTCAAAGCAGATAATCCCTTCAAAAATGTCTTCCAATCCAAGCCTGCTTAGTGCTTTGGCAGCATGGATCTTGTCCGCATTTGTGAAAATCTGTTTGGCGTAGAAAACAGAAATAATTACCATAAAGAAGAAAGATTAAAACTCTTGTCACGTGATGTGAGAGACGGGAATAAATAACCAGTTACACAGTAGACGCTTACAATTTTCCTGTAAGGCAGGTTCAGCAAGAGGCTCCTCAAAACCGGGTCGGGTTTTATGTTGTCATAAGGTAGTCTTCCATGGACAAAACTGTGATATTCATCGTAGTCAAAGTCATTGCCAATTGCCTGCAAAGAAGGACCCCAAAGCTTAGAAATAAATTATAATAGTGTCAAAAATATGGGGAAGTAATTATTTAGAAAAGAAAAAAGTACCCTGAGACCAGCCATTGTTGTTCCATAATTCTTGTACAGAAGGTTACCCAACTCAGGGATTATGCTCCTGTCAATGCCAAGCTTTTCAACCATATAATCTGCAGGAAAAAAAGGGAAATTATCAAATACGAAATATGATGATATGAAAAATGCTGAACGACCATGTCGGCAGTTCCAAGGCCTTGCTTAGAATACAAAAGTATTACCTTCTATATTGATTCTGCATGCTGTGGCAATCCCACTACTATAGGGATACAGTGTATCATCAAGATCTGCAAAAGTTCAACCAATAGTGATCTAAGATGATTGCTTTACAAGTTAACTCGTATTTTACACAATTTTCCGAAAGTAAAAGGGCTTACCGAACAAAAGGCATTCGTACTTTGTCCTCTGAGCCTGCATGAATCGATCGTCGAATTCCATTTCGTTCAAGAAACCTTGAGAAAACAGCAAAGGGAAGTGAACAATGAGTTCCATGAAACCTTAAATCCACACAAGTTTATAGCAAGTTTCATTTTCGGTCTCAAACTAAACTCCGAAAAAACATATAATTAGGGGCCCCTGTTGACTCAGATTACTACCAAAAGAAGAAAAGGGTTTTCAAAGCCATACCAAATAGCTTAGCGTGGAATTGGATAAGGGTTTCTTAGTTTCTGAATGAACAATCCACAGCTGCTACTATAATTGAATCAAGAGAGGAGGTGGACCAATGGCTTTATGGGAATTTAAATTTGGATATAAATTTGTATTACAACCTAGTAAAAGTTGTGCTTAGCTTATAATTAAGATCATGTATTAGATCAATGTATAAAGCTAAAAAAGGTAAACTTAAACAAATATAAAGCTAAAAAAGGTAAACTTAAACAAAGTTTGATGTGTGATTATTTCAAGCACTTCCCATAGTGTATCATAACTTTAGGGAACAAGAACAACTCATTCAATAAATTTTACAACTTAAAACTATTTTTAATCTGGATTAGAAAAAAAAAATTGTTGGCTTCTTTGGGCGAGCCTCAAAGTATGAATTGATTTAGGTTAATGATCAAAATAATGTTCCTTTGGTGTAAATTAAATTTGATCAAGAACCAAAATTTTTTTGCAAAGTGGATGTCATATGAAATGAAATGAACCACTTTGGTCATATAAATGATGTTTGATGGAAACCCAAATTTTCAAAAAATCGATTGGAAATGCATTTGATCAAAAGATTGAATATTTGACTCACCAGATTAAAATGCCAAAACCAAAATGATGAACGCGAGAGAGAGAGAGAGAGAGAGAGTTTCTTTCTTGCAAGACGAGAACTCTGGGGAGAGAGAGAGAGAGAGAGAGAGAGAGAGAGAGCACAATGCTAAAGGTACTGAATAATGAAGGAGTGGGAGGAGGAATGAGAGTAAAAGAGGTGGGTTTAAATAGGCAAAACCGTTGTGTAATTCCCACGAGTTTGTGTATTTTTAAATTTGTTTGATTAGATTATTAATTTTTTTTCATCTCAAATCACGTTCAGTTAAATTAATTTTTAAATGTCTACGACTCAGAGAAGTAACAAGAAAATGTGAAAGAAAGAAGGTAACAGGAAGAAGGCAAATGCCAACTGGTTCCCAAAGGTTGAAAAGGTTGAACCAAATGTTGTATTATGTGGACTCTCTTTGTCGAGAAATTTCCAGTTTTGCCACCATCTCCATCTCACCTTCCTTTCATGGTCCAAATCTACCCTTCTATTTTATTTACAATATTCCATAAATACCCCTGCATTTGTAAGCCAGTGGTAACTGGTCAGTTGTTTTAAAACAAGGGGATGCCAAATATTGGTGCCAAGGGTGGTGAGAAGGAGCATAATTAATCTTTCTATTATCTCTGGTTTAATCTAAACTTTCAAAATTTAGCATTCTAGCTAATAGTTATATATGCTAATATGCTAAGAAACTGCTATTCTAATTCTTAACTTATCTATTCATATGCTTGACTGTTAAAAGTTGTGTAATAAGGATGAGGATCCTTTCCGGATCTTCTTTGGGATCCTCACATCCTTTCTTTTTATCGTACATCCTGTGATCAGTTTTCATTATGTACTATTTGTGTTTAATTTTTAGTAAAAAAAATTTAAAATGATTTATGACTGCACGATGTACGATAAACGGATAGAATGTGATGATACCTAGGATCCTCACAAAGAGGATCCGTATGAGATCCAAATCCATGGAATAACTAATATCTACTACTTGACGGAAAGATACTAGCACTTAGACTTGACAATTTCTTGCACAACCCATTGAACCGACAAGAGACGATACGAAAACAACAGGTTTCGGGCCAATCCATTAATAACGGGTTCTTAACAAGTCTATTCATAGGTAACCAGTTTCAACTCGTTAAGAAAAATATTAATTTGGTAATTTTTAACTACTAAAAAAATCTTACTACAATAGCTATAGAATTTATGTGAGATTAAATCTTTACGTGAAAGAGAGTGCTAATATGGAAAGCTTACTAAAAACATCATCACTCCAACTCTTAAAGACGATAGATCATCCCAAAGTTCCAATGATGAAAACTGAAGGGTTTTGCTGTAAAAAAACAACGTGCAAGCTTTGAGTCTCATTAGCAAGGTTCTGACTTTTGAGAAAAGACTCTACAACATTGAAAAAAAAACTCCTTTCATTTTGCAGTTTGCATATCCTTGTAGATTTGATATTTTGTAGTAATGTACTAATATTTTTCATTAGGCTCTTATTTTAGGGTATGTAATACTTGAAGAAAAATGTGTTTTTATTGTTTGAAGTAATATTTATGTGATAATATGGTACGTAGATACTAAATTAGGATGACTTTTTTCATTTGATCATTTATTGAAGTAAAATATATTTTCTTTAATAGGTAACGGATCAGGTTTTAAAGTGTTGAGTTGGGGGGGGTCATATTGCGTATTCATTTTAACAGGTTTGACACAACACCACTATTCTAAAAATCCCCACCTAAGTGCTAGGCAGCTGGCCGTCATGCCGATTAATTCCTATTTGAAAATTAAGAAATGGCACCTATACCTACTTCGACACATGCCTAAACCGCCTAGGCACCCCGCCTAACCCGCCTAAACTCTCGCCTAGGCAACTATTAGTTAGATAGAAAATAGATAACTTTATTTTTGCATTATATTCTAATACTTTATAATCTATATGTCATTCTATTTTGCAATTTAGGTATCCCAATTCAATTATGTATTTTTTTTTAAGTAAAACTAGGCACTTATGTATCTGATATATAATAATTTTTCTTAAATCCACCTAGTCTGCCTAGGCTCCCTCCTAGCCACCTAGGTGCTAGGCCTCAGTCCACCACCCAACTAGCATCTAGCGTCTTTTAGAACCTTGCACGACACAATCCGTTAAAATATCGGGTATGTCATGAAAATGACATGAACACAGCAAACACGACACAGTCATCATGTTGCACTTACCTACAAGGACCTAAGGTGGTCCTCTTTCTCTATCCCAAGCTGTGATTCACAAATTTTTATTATGCACATGTTATAATATGAAATGTTCATTTTCATAAATATCATTTAAAGATCACTTCTAAAAAGAAAATTGTTTTGTCCTCCCCAGAAGGTAATTTTAATGTGGTCGGTTTCCCCTCTTTTGCAATCAGTTTCGCTATAGCACCTGCTGCTCTAGCTAATTGCCCACCCTTTTCAAGTGTGATTTCTATGTTATGTATGGCCGTGCCTAAGGGCATATTGGTTGAAGTAGATTCTTCTTTTTAATCAATCAAAATCCCTTCCAAATCAATCAAACTAAAAATTGTTTAATAATCTATATGTATGAACAAATCAATGGTTTTGCAACATTTAAGATCTTTATAATGAACCAACCATTTTTTTTTATACATATGAATGACTACACAATCTCAAATTTAATTGATTTTTTTTCAAAGATGCTCTTCAAAAGATGTGTAAGAAAACGAGCAGTTATAATTATGAGATTTATATGATGCAAATTTGTTAATTACAAGTACGGCTTATGATATTAATTACAAAGTACTTGGGCCGTCTCCAGTGATATTCGTATATTTAGCCCCTATTCCTAAATATGGTACACCAAAAATATAATATTTATAGGAATTGTGCCGGACTATAATTTTTCATCTCCGATAGTGCTAACTCACACATCAACTACTATGTATTGGTTAGCATGTTCATCTCTTTAGTGCTATCTTTGAGGTATTGATGGTAAGCCTTGCAAAAAGCTCGATCATCATTTCATGTCCAATTTTGACCCTTTGTAGTGCCATCCATGTTTCAAGCAAAGTGGAGTATGACCCTTTGTAGTGCCATCCATGTTTCAAGCAATGTGGAGAATGAAATGACGGAGGAGAAAAAATAAAAAGAAAGTGTTTGAAGGAAAGAGTGAATGTGAAAAAAAAAATTTCTTTTTTTTTTGGGTGCAAATGTGTGAATTTGTTAGATAGCAAGGTGGCTATTTATAGATTTTTATTTGGGAATTTTTTAAATCAAACGGCATATTACATGTGGTTGCAAGATTTTAAGGTGGGATCATTGCAGCCCATTTTCTCTCCAACGTCAACACATGTGTGTGCACCATAAACAGTGTTGGCGTGGGAATGAAATGGGCTATGTTCGTTTAGCATGTACCTTATTGCCTACCCTATTGTGATGATCAATTCTTGATGTAAACATGTCATATCACACCGTTATTAGCACTTAGAAGCATCATCCTACACTTTTTGGTTACAAAGTTGTAACCATGAATTTGTAGTTGGAGCACGCTTAAGGTACTAATAACAATTATTTAGTTAATTAAATTAGATTGTAACAAAAGAAAATTGGGCTTGCTTGATTTATTTGGTACCCAATAATCTATTTGCTCTGGACACAGGTTGCGTCTAGGTGAATCTCTATCTTATTTGGATCACTGTATGCGGAGCCTACAAGTCAAATAATCTCGACCATTGAAACTAATCCTGGGGCTAGAAAGCAATTTCAACGTTCAGAATAAAATTCATGCAAAACAAGGCAAAAGTTGAGCAACAACTCCGTCTTCTTCCCCCATTGGCCGATGTGCTGCACTGTACGATGATCATGGGGTCGATCCCAGATCCTGCCAAGTTGACTCCGCCGAGCTTCGACCAATTCCAGCGGCGGACCTCTCTCATGACTAGCTGCACTCTCCTCTAGTTTGAAGGAGCTCTACGACCACTTTCTTCCCTCCAGCTGAACCTCCTGAAGAAATCCGAGACCATCAAGCTTAAAATCAGAGGCCACCAAGGGATCGCTCGACGAGTTACAAATAACTGGAAGGAGCCATGGATCCATGGAAGAACAGAAGAGAAGATAACAGTGATAGCTTGAAAAAATAAAATTAAAAATTAAAAAAAAAAAAAAAAAAAAAAAAACTAATGAAAATAGTTTGAAAATTTTGAATTTTAATTATAAGGATAAAATAAAAATTAAAATGAATAGTACCATAATTGATTTTTTACTTTAAAATTTTGATTTTTCGTTAATGTGAACAGTAACAAAAACTTTTCTTTATAGTTGCCATATAAACTAGAAAAAAAATAAAAATTCAAAAAAATTTCTGATCACGTACAGTAAATGGCTAAGATTAAATCATCCCTACAGGATTCGCAGAGACGGATCCTGATAAGAACTGGTCCGTCTCTTTCATTCTCCACCTTCACTCGTCACAGCTTTAATTTTTACCAAAACAAACTGGTGCACAAGCTACAGTTATGAGCCTGGAAACGTCATTGCATATGATTTCATATTTTCGCTTCTCTTTTTTTCGTTGGAAGAAGGCCAATTTCAACAAGGCAAATCATACGTGAAATAGATTAACTTTAGGTCAATAAGAAAACTGATTATTACATTAAATGGTTTAATTTTACCCTTTAATTAATTATTATATTTGTGGTTGAAAATGCAGCTAAATTTCCAGCATTTGTGGTATGCATAAAATAATGTTGGTTAAATTAACGTGTAACACATTTTCCACGCCCCCAACGAATAGTGAACCTGTCTAATCCTAATTTATTTTTAATATAATGATAGATATTTACGCTAAGTAAGGATTTTAAGTTAAATTAGATAATGTATTAGTAGTCATAATAATTTAGTATCAAAGTTGTCAATAGCTGAAGCTGAACATAAATCTTTTTATTTACAAGTGAAAAAATAATAACACTAAACCAAAATATAAATGACTCCCGAACCCTAACTTTAAGTTTAAAGCAAACCATTGCGTCATCTACTTGAGGAACACGCACTAGCTTTGCATATGCCACAAATATAAACACTTCAATAACTTGTATGATATGGATCAAATATTGCCCAAAATTCAGTGGATTGTGGAAGAGGTGTCTGTATCTTCGATATGTATGAATTATATATCATAATTTTGAGTGCCTAACCTCCATAATTGGAGGATGGTGGGGAAAGTCGTATCCAAATATCTTTTAAATAATTATAGAGGAGATATAGCCTTGCGATCTATCATCATATACATAATTGTATGAATAATTGTTCAAATTAACCCTTAAATAATACAGGTGTCACTACAACGTAGGAGATATACGCGATCGATTTGGAATAGTTTGCATGCCCTTAGCTAGTTGCCAACGCAAGATATATTGGATTACTTTGTTATCTACCTTGCTTCCATTAAATTGATCGAGATACATTATTGATAGCCTATTACGAGACTCAATCCACTCTTCCATCCCCTTAGATCATCTCTAACCCTTAGGTATAAAGCTTAAAATTTTAAATCATAAAATTTTAAGTCATAATCCAAAAACTGCAATGGTTATTTAGATTATTAAATAATTATTGGAAGAGACGTTATGGCCTAAAAAAAAAATATTGAAATATGACAATTTGGTGGGTCTAAAATAATTTAAGCTAGGCTTAATTTCTGGAAAGAATCTTGCCCAAATATATATTTTCTCTCCAAGGCATATTTTAGCCCAATAGTTGGAGATGTTTTTTTGGGGGAGGGGGCTAAAGCTTTATCCTATGTGTTGGAGATAATCTTTGTATAAATAATATCATTTGTTCTAAAAAGCAAAAGTGTTAATTAATTAATGATTTAATAACTATACTTATTTTGGTGCACTCTAGAATGTATTCATATGCTAGACTGTTTTGGCACTAGCATATGGGCACACACAAAGTGTGTGAGAAAATTTATTGTTTTTGTTTTTGAAATAGAAGGAGAGAGGAAGGGAGTGATAGAGAACATGGGAGTGGGAAGTTTTTTATTATTATTTTATTATTTATAATTAGAGATATGTTAGGATTACATGCAGATGAGGCTTTGAAAAAAATAGCAAAATTTGGTTGTGTGAAATTACATTTCTGCCCCATATTTCTTATTCATGTTCTCTTTTAATTAGAGGGTTAAACTGATAATTTCATAGAGTTTTGGTTGACAATGAGTGTTTTATTAATTAGTAGAGATTTATATGATTATATTTGTGAAAATTTACCGAAATTGAAAATACGTACGTTATCCATTTTATAATTATTATGAATATCGTCAAGTTTACTAATACTATGTTCGCCTATTAATTAGTTAACATAACGACTTTGTAATCAAGTAGTGATATTTTGCAGAGCTGATATTTCAATGAGGATCTACAACTTAGACACACGATTTGATCATATAATCACTTGAATGCCATCAGATTTACTGAAGATACTTTGTTCGCCTATAAATTAAAAAATTGAACGATATTTTAATCCAGTAATGAAGTTTATTAGGGTTGATATTTCAGTGACAACTTAAACTTAAACATGCGATTTGGATCAGTATGATTCATCATGGAATAATCGGAAACGAGTAATTAATACCGTGTTAATTTATTAATTCGTTTGCGCTTGAATGCTACTATATAACTATGCGTGTGTTATGCGTGACATCAATAGACGTTTTCTAAATTGGCTTGATTGAACTTTTATGTTATTTTATTTTAATATGATGTATTTGTATGTACAGACATGTATCCAAGATAAAAAATACCACATAGAATTCAAGTTTGTGCCGCCACTGACACTTGCAAATGCCACCACAACTTATAGAGTGCCATGACACATGAGCCTTGCTTTTTTTTCTTTTTTGTTTAATGTGCCAAGAGGAAATGATTGGAGGCCAAATATTACATGAGAGAGGAAGGTACAAGACAGACTAGATGAAAAGGGCTATAAAGGGAAAAAGAGTAGACCCTTGTTAAGTCATTCTTTCCCATTCACTAAATCATCAAAATAAAGGGCAAGATAGCTACAACTTTTATACATACATATATATGTATATATATATATTCATTGGAAGGAGGTATAAATGGGCCAAACAACAAATTTAGGAAACAGATCTTTTAGATCTCTATTTTATTTTTTATTTTTTTATTTTATTTTTTGAATTCTCTAATATTGCATCGTAATCTTTTTTCGTATATACCTTTATTTTTATCTTAATTATCTTCCCTAAGTGGATTACCTTGAGTCAAGCATATATTGCGTCAAGTTAAGAATATGTAACTAGTCAATGATGGTCTTCCATGGATTCGCATATATAAGTCGCAGCTAAGGTTGCAAAAATAAGAGCTTGAATACCGCTTGTAAATAATCTAAGGAACATGATAGGTGTATGAACTACTGAAGATACTAAAGAAACAAGAACAAGACCTACTAATTCATCAGCTAAAATATTTCCGAAAAGTCGAAAACTAAGCAATAAGGGCTTTGTGAAATCTTCTAAGATGTAAGCTTGTCTGAGGAACACTTAGACGATATATTCTATGTTGTGCTTTAACGATCAAATCGTTCATATTTCTTAGGTCTTCTTTCAAAGATTATCTTGGTAAAAAATTTAGCAAACTGAAAATCATATGGTCATTGGATTAAACAGTAGCTATTTTAATGTTTTTTAAAGCACCATATATTCATCTATTTTCTTTGCCACAATATGTATTGGATTTGTATAAATTTTTGTAAAAATGATGTAGGAATTGGTTAAGTCATCTATATGAAAAAAATATTGAAGAACTTGGTGGTGGCTTACAACCAGATGGGTCTTATGAAAGCAGCATTTCTGACTCTTTCCCCCCTCAATTATTTGAACTGCCTGGGCTGGCGATGACCACGACCCTTGTATTGTTGTTATTACTTCTAATATACTATGATTTAAAATAGTATTATTATTTGGACTCCTAGCCTCCAGTTGGTGAGGTTGTTTAATTAGGAGAAAGCTACACCAACGGAGAGTTGTAAGAATCATGATCTGGCAGTCAATATTTTACTGTTGCATTCGTTTCTATGCACTCGAACCAGGAGTTGTTAGGATTTTTAGATTTTTAATTTGTCAGTTTTTTTTTTTTTGCATAAAGTCAAACATGGTTCGCAGAGTTTTTTGTTCCTCGACATATAATTTGGTCTCGTCACTAAATTTGAGAGAAACGTTTAATAACTTTTTCTATTACGTGAGAATACGCATAACAAAACTTTGATAGTGCAAAATGACAAAACAATCTAATTAAATTGCACGGTAGACACAATTCCCATTTAAATATATGTCCTCTTTATACATTAAGATAAATATAGTGTATGAACGTATAAACGCAATAACGGTAGCATACGCAAAAATATCTTGGGATTAGGTAGTGGATTTATTGGCCTTACATCAAATGCAAGTTCTGTACGGCAACATCAATACCAAAAGGCCTTGCATTCCCAAAGTAGTTTATTGATTTCTTTAAGTAAAAAAGTGGGAGTTTAATATTTGATTTAGCAAGAGAATTTCTTTGGCAGAATGGAGAAGTAACATCGGGGTCTAGTTTGTACTATATATATAACCAATTGGAAGAGCAGCTAGCATAATAACGATCTTTTAAACACAAAAAAAAAAAAGTGCCAATTAAACAATAGAAACTCACTTATTTAAATCCTCCAATTATTATGAGAGTTTTAGAAGTGCTAAACTTTGATGCGTGGCCGGGGTTTGGTTGATCATATATATAATCAAATATGTTTTGGGCAACTGCGAGCATAATGTGATGGTACACGCCATAAACTCTACGATGTGCTCCGATCCATGACATGATGCGATCACCGGAAACCCTAGGATGTGCCCCTTGACTATTAATTATGATCTCAACCATTCAATTTTCTCAAGATACCATCATTTAATCCAAGATATGTTCACTAGCACTATTGCCTTGTAGAAATTGTGTTCATTCATGTAAGATGTCATAAGTTTGACTCTCATGAATAACAAGTTCATTATCGATTATTGATAGGCCATTGTGTGACTAGTTCCATCCCTACACTAATACCATTGTATCAAAACTTCGGATGCGATTATCTTGTATATATAAACTCTTTAATAAGCTCTTAATTAATTTGATAATTAATAGCTGATCACAATAATTTATGTAATAAGTACAAATCAACAATCATGCATGTACGTAATTGAGTAACGTGATTCATTAGTCTCAAATCATATATCGACAACTCAGAAAAGATCGAAACTGACATACAATTACATGATATGTCATATTGTCAATATGACTAGTCTATCCCCACAAATTAATTATTGGTGATGAAATATCTCATCACCATCCTTGTTTGCTTTCCAACAAGGAGGCCATTGGGGTTTGGATTTTGATGAGGCTGTTTTTTAGGCTAAAAAAGCTGTAGTAGTTTGTCCGTTTTGATTCACTAGGTAGCCAATCAACAGCCTACATTCCATCTAAAATCCCTAGAAAAATTCAAGTCCCACAAAACAGCTATCATGCATATATAGATTATGGAGTACCATCCTACTCAAAAACAAATGCAGTACTATCGTTCTCTGATTCCCATTTTCACATTCTTTGCTTAAAAAGAAAGAGATTCCCTCACTGACTTTATTTATTTACTAATCTAGGTCAAATATATGCAACTAATTTTCCTTATTCAGAATCCCAATGAAATGTATGTTCATTGTTAGAAGAGCCAAATCAGAATCATATTTAGAAAAAAATCAGATAATTGTTTAAGTTGGGAGACTGGTAAGTCTAAGTACTCGTAGCATTAACGTGTCAATAGATCAGAGTCATTTGATTTTAATTAAAAGATCTTATTTGGTATACAAATTGGATTGAAATTCGTAAAGATTACGTAAAAGATATATTTAAAAATACTACAGCGAGCCGCATATTTGTAAATTTACCATCAAACTTTAGAACTTAGTGAAAGGTCCAAAGCAAAAATATAAACAGCTGTATGAGACACACTTTTGTTATATTGTATGTGAGCTCAACATCACAGTCTACACGTAAAGTCAGTTCCCCCAAGTAATTTAAAAAAGGCATTTGTCCATTTCTCCACCAAATAAAGGAGAAAGCAACTAAGTCCTATATGGTCAGAATCATCACACATTCACTACAGAACACGCGTGAAATTGTTTGCCCTCTCATGCGGAAGAAAAGAACAAAGCAAAAAAAAACAAAACGTAGCCCGTCGCTCGTCCTCTATTGAACTCAAGGTCCATACCTGGATTAGCAGCTTCTGACTTCTAATCCAAGTGTCAAGTCCTAAACCATAGATATAAAGCCACGAAGTTCTCATTCATATAAGCTTTACGACGAGTATAACTCATCATGATCCATGACCCTTTTCAACCCAAAAATAAAAAAAAATCACGTGCATGAGGGCACGAGTTCAACGATCGGAGTCCAAGGGCTTCAAGTCATGACTAAATGCTTTTAACCACATCAATTATAAATAATTTGTCAAGAATTCAAATATTTTGGTATTACTTTTGGGTGGTTCTATGGCTACCCCCAATCTATCAAAGGAGAAGGTCTTGAGTGTGGCTACCATTGGTAAGGTGCCCCCCACCCGGCATTATGTGAGAGAGGGTGGGACCCAATGGGGCCTGGTGAACCCGGAAAAATCGAAAAAAGGATCCTCGCAAGATCATTTTTCTAGGGATTTTAGGAATCCTGTGATCTCACCCGTTCATCGTACATCGTGCGGTAAAAAATTATTTCAAAATTTAAAATTTAAAATTAAATATGAATAGTACCTAACGAAAATTGATCACACAATATACAATGAACGGCTAAAATCGCAGAATCCCTAGAAAAAGAATCCGGCGAGTAACCTTTCCAGAAAAATCAGGGCTAAGGTAGGGTAAGGATGATTGTGTGTGTGGGGATATGGCCACCTGGTCCGGTCTGTATGCCAAAAAACTTCTCCTATTAAAGACACTCCTTACAATATTAATAAGAAGATACTTGTTTTCTCTAACATGACTTGACTATGGAGGTCATCATGAGTCGCATTATTAGCTAGAAACCATCTGAAATTATGTAATAATTTAGTAGCCAGCAATAGAAAATCTTCAAAAGATTTGGTTGATCTCCTTTAATACTAGAAGTCCATCATTAGTCATGGAATTCGGTAGCAACTAATCAAAAACTGTGCACATGTTGAGTAGCTAGAAGCTTAATATCCTCACCTAGTTTCTATTGCTCTCTATGAAACACATTTTCAGTGGTTAGCACCATTGTCACCATAAGTCGTCGTGATCTCCAACGTCGTCTTCGTTCACAATGGAGGATTTTTTAGGTTTAGGTAGCGGTTCACGAGCTAAGTACTAAAGTTGTTGTATAATGTAATTTATTTATTTTACCATGGTGAGTGGATAGTCTCTAAGGGCCTTTTGGGTAAGTTGAGCGGGTGATTTTAGTTAATACATGAATTTAAGTGTACTTGGAAAGTATAAATGGTGGATTGCTCTAGTGATTATGGCATCCTTTTCAACCTATGTGTCTCGGGTTCAAACATTTCCTTCTTTTCTAGTGTAAACTGACATAGTAATATCATTTGCATTGTAAATATTTTAATTTTTTTAAATTGAAGTTATGTGGAAGGTGTTTAGTATGGAGCTTTACCTATAGAGAAAAAAACATAAAATATATTTCATAGAACTCCACTAGTTTTGCAACATTTCAAGGAGAAACAAAAACACAAACCACAACAAGCCTAGCCAAAAAATAAGCAAACCAAAACGTCAAAATTTCAGCCATGCCCCTAGTAGACTTGTTACTTAACCAAGCCAAAACTATAAACCAATACTATCTATAAAAACTTCAAACTGATTTTAAATCCATAAAAATTAATTTCTACACATCTGCAAAATCAGTTTCACAACTCATGCACTTCTCCTACATTAGTTTCAAATTTTGTGCACTTATGATTAGTTTCAAAATTCTAGCACTTCAGCAAAATCAATTTCAAAATCGCAATACTTCTAGATCAGTTTCAAAATTCCAACATTTCTATAAGTACATTTCAAAAAATTCTGCTCTTTTGCAAGATCAATTTCAAAATTCCATCACTTTTGCAAGATCAGTTTCAAAATTCTTCTTGCACTTCTAGAAGATCAATTTCAAATGCATCAAAATCAATCAAAACCTCAAAATCAACTTTCAAAAAATGCTACCATAAAAAATCAAAATTCTAAAATCTCAATCGTTCTTAGAAAGAAGAAGAAAAAGAAGAAGACTTTTGCAAGATTAGTTTCAAAATTCTTCTTGCACTTCTAGAAGATCAATTTCAAATGCATCAAAATCAATCAAAACCTCAAAATCAACTTTCAAAAAATGCTACCATAAAAAACCAAAATTCTAAAATCTCAATCATTCTTAGAAAGAAGAAGAAGAAGAAGAAGAAGAAGAAGAAGAAGAAGAAGAAGAGAGAATGACGAAGAAGGAGGAGTAAAGAGAGAAAGGTAGGAAGAAGGAGGAGAGAGAAAAAAGGACGAAGAAGAAAGATGAGAAACAACAAAGAAGAAGAAGAAGAAGAAGAAGAAGAAGAAGAAGAAGAAGAAGAAGAAGAAGAAGACGAAGAAATATGAGAGAGAATGACGAAGAAGGAGGAGCAAAGAGAGAAAGGTAGGAAAAATGAGGAGAGAGAAAAAAGAACGAAGAAGAAAGATGAGAAACAGCGAGAAAGAAGGCCGATGAAGAAGGAGGAGAGAGAGAGACACACACACATAGGTAGGATGGAGAATGAATATAAAGAAAATGACGAAGAAAAAAGATGAGATAGAACGAAACAGTACGAATAAGGAGATAAAGACTCCATCTTTCAATTACATGGAATAAATTGTAAATGTAAATGCAATTACAAAAATAATCATGACATCACCTGCCACATGAATAAGTTATGTCCTCTCTGAAATAAGTAAAAAAACTTAGTCTCTCCTCAAAATATAGTCTTACGATTTGAATGTATGGATAATTGTGTTGCAGTCATATTTAGAATATGAATGTGATTGTGTAAATCTTAGGGAATCTGGGAAAGTATTATATATTCCTATTAGGATTAGATTACCTATTAAATGTTGTAATTCTAAAGGAAAAGGTTTTGCCCTTTCTACTACTATAAATCAAGGCACAATGGGGTGAATCAAACACACCTCACAATTAAATCAATCTCTCTTCTCTCTCAATATTGCCAAACCCCTCTCTCTCTCTCTCTAAACCCTAGATCGTTCAACCAAATAAGCCTACAACACATTATCAGCACGCTCTTGCCAGAAGCTGAGGAATTGAGGCATCGTACGAGGAGGCTATCATCCACCACATTCAAAGCTTGTTCGTTTTCTGCTAATCAGGTATGCTTAAAATAAAGGAAGATATTTGAAACGTCCACGAAGTATGAAAACATTCTCTATGATACATGAGCCCCCCTATGTTTACATTTTCCTTCCGATATATATTGTATATGTTCATATATTTTTCAATATATATATATATATATTTGTTTCATGCATCGCTCAATTAAATTGTTATGTAGAAATTGTGAGTCAAATTATATAAAATAAATTAGAAGCATATTTAGGGTTTCCTAACCCTAAGGCTTTTTTTTTTTCGAAAAAAAAAAAAAGGGAAATTGGACATTGGATGGCCTTACCCCTACAGCACAACATCGGTAACAGCCCTCTGGGCTTTGCTACACCAACTTGGACCCACAGGCCTTCGGCCTGATTGATTAGAATAGGCTTGTAGCCCTAGTTCTATCACTAAGGAGGCCCGCAACCTTTATGGATCCAAACCAAACCCACGACAAGCCTTGCTTGCTGGGTCCTTGTCCTGCACGCATCCAGGCCCACAAACCTGCTCTCTCTGGTGCCAGCCCACTCGATTGGGCCTTGTTTCCTTGCGGCTCGTAGCATAGGAAGGCAGTTTATGCGGCTGGGCTCTCATTCGAACCCACACACCAACCCATAGGGCTAGGTTTTGTTCCCCAGTGCATCACCCACGAGGCTAGCACATACTGGGCCTTGTCCCATGCACCCCCTTCAGCCCAAATTGAAACCCAGCCGCAGTTGGGGCTTCTTCCTCACCTATGTGGCCTGCAGTCCACCCCTGAGGTCTTTTGGGCCTTGCCTTATACTTAAGGCACCCAAACCCATGTCACTTAACCCACGGCACCAAGCCCAATATTATTTTGGGGCTATATTTCCGATCCAATAATATTATTTTAATATTATTTTGCTTCTACAATCGACCCGGTATGGCTCGATTTATTGAATTAATTAAAAGTGACATGCAGTCCATTAATCTGATAATGAATCCAAAAACATTGACCTGAATATCACTTTTGGACATTAACGATTCAATAATTTATTTTTATACTTTGAACCGTCACATACTTTCGTAGTAACGAAGCTCTTACACTTGAGTTCTCAAAGAAACTCAAATCCACTGTACTTAAATCAGCATATTGCATTATATGTTTCTTGCAGGAACCTCTCATTATGAACTAATTGTTCATAAAAACTAAATTGAACCTGTAGTTTCAAATTTAGTGCCTTTGAAACCTGAAGTTTTCATTCAAAACATACCTCATGAAACCCATAGTTTTCATGCATAAATTAAACCACTACATGTCTATAGAACATGTATGTTTTACGATATATGTTTATGGCTTACTATATGACTAATCACATTTTCTCCCTCTATTTTAGGGACATGTCGAACTTGAACAAACTCGATTTCTTAGCTCTAGAAGTCTCTGGAAGAAACTATCTAAAGTAGGTACAAGACATGAAGCTTCATCTCACTGCAAAGGGCATTAGAGCCACCATCAAGGCACCTATCGCCGACAAACCTGTTGACGAAGCTCAGAAGACTACTGCAATGATCTTCATTTGAAGACACATCCATGATGCACTGCAGATTGAGTATCTCGCTGAGGCCCACCGCTACTCAACCACATTCACTGTTATAGTTGGTCACTGGATACGAGCCTGACGTCTTGCATTTACTGGTGTTTGGGTGCGCCATTTATGTGCCAATAGCGCCACCACTACGTACTAAAATGGGTCATCAGAGAAAAATGAGAATCTATGTCGGTTATGATTTGCCATCAATTGTTCAATACTTAGAACCCTTGACAGGATATCTCTTTACTGCATGTTTTGCGGATTGTCATTGTGATGAGACAGTCTTCCCGTCGTTAAAGGAGATAAGCATGCTAACGTTCCCGTAGAACGCCGCGAATTGTCATGGTATGCTCCCACTATGTTTTATTTAAATCCCCGCACTGCCCAGTCTGAAACTGAGGTGCAATGAATTATAGATCTTCAGAGCATTGCTCAAAGCATGTCGGATGCTTTTAATGATCTAGCAAAGGTGACAAGATCACATATACCTGCTGCAAACACACCTGCAAGAATAAATGTACCCCGCGTACGTCAATTGCTCGTCTGGGAAGACCAGACCATCCCCGAAGGTAAGGAGGCCGTACCCTCCACACGGCAAGGTATATTGGCGGCTAGCCAATCATCTGCTCTGACCCTAAAGCATGGCAGACCCCTTAGTTCAAAGGATTCACAACCTCGAAAGAGGAAAATGGCACCAACTAGTGACCCGTTTGAATCCGACCATCTTTCACTCATCCGTTCCAACGTATGAGGTTATTCTAGATTACGGTGATGCTTTAGACGAAACATGCCAGCCTCCTGAGAATTGCGAGATTTCGGTCCACTACACAGTATTGGATAAGATTTGGAATACGAAAGAGATGATCGTCGACGATGCATTCTCATACTCAGTAACTACTAACATCCTGCTTAGCGATGACATTGAACCACGTTCCGTCGATGAATGCTGACATAGAATGGATTGGTCAAACTGGAAACAAGCAATCCAGGTAGAACTCAATTCGCTCGTGAAATGTAAAGTGTTTGGACCTATCGTTCCTACACCACCACGTGTAAAGCCTGTTGGCTATAAGTGAGTTTTCGTGAGGAAGCGTAATGAGAAGAATGAAATAGTGCGATACAAAGCATGCCTCATAGCACAAGGCTTCTCTTAGCTCTCTGGGATTGATTACGAAGAGACATATTCCCTCGTAATAGACGTTATAACGTTCCGCTACCTAATCAGTTTGGTAGTTTCCGAAAAACTGAATATACATCTTATGGACATGATAACCGCGTATCTCTATGGGAATCTAGATATGGAAATATACATGAAAGTTCCAGAAAGACTTCCTTTGATTGGTTTAAATAATTTATGTCGATGACATGAACCTCATTGGGACTCCCGCAGAGCTTGAGGAAATTGCTGCACACTTGAAATCGAAAATTGAGATGAAGGATCTTGGGAAAACTCGATATTATCTCGGCCTGGAGATTGAGCATTATTCAGATGGAATCCTAGTACATCAATCGAACTACACCCAAAAGGTGTTGCGTTGTTTTAATGAGGATAAAGTGAAGCTTTCGAGTACACCCATGGTCGTTCGGACTTTAGATGCTAAACGAAATCCCTTCTGTCCAAAGGAAGATGAGGAAGAGATTTTGGAACCCGAAATTCCTTACCTAAGTGTAATTGGGGTACTCAGCTCAGTGCACTACACCCGACATCTTCTTCGTTGTGAATTTTTTGGCTAGATATAGCAATGCGCCCACACGCAGACACTGGAATGGTGTTAAAGATATTTTTCGCTACCTCAAAGGTACTATAGATTTTGGCTTGTTCTATTCTCTCGAATCTCTAAGTGATGCGACGTCCTATGGCCTTCAGATTGATTCTCGCCTTGTTGGTTACGTAAATGCTGGATATCTGTCTGACCCACATATAGTACGTTCTCAAACGGGTTATGTCTTTACCGTTTAAGACACCGCTATATCTTGGAGGTCTACCAAGCAACCGCTAATTGCATCTTCGTCTAACCATGTTGAGATTCTCACCCTCCATGAAGCATCGCGTGATTGTGTTTAGCTGAAAGAAGTTATGGGACATATTCGAAGCACTAATGGTCTTACATCAGTCGTTGACTTTCCTACGATGATCTTTGAAGACAATGCAGCATGTATCGACCAGCTAAAGAAGGGATACATCAAGGGAGACAACACCAAGCACATAGCGCCAAAGTTCTTTTACTTGCACCAGCAGCATCAACATCAGAACATTAAAGTCAAGCAAATCCATTCCCAAGACAACTTGGCCGATATCTTTACTAAGTCATTGCCCGAGTCTACATTTCAGAAGCTCGTCCAAGGAATCGGTATGCGTAAATTATCTGAGTTGAATCGTTTGTAATTCCCTTATTTAGAAGTTATGTCTAACTTAGGGGGAGTGTCTTGAAGCATACTCACATGATATTAATGTACTCTTTTTCCCTACGATTAGGAGCATTTTTCGCTATTGGGTTTTTGCTACCTAACTAGGTTTTAATGAGGCACCCATCCCAAGATGATCATACTCCGTTGAGTTCACTACCTTCGTTTAGTTTGACGAGCATTTTAGACATTATGCATATTTTCTTACTTTTCTTCTTAGTTTATGGGTTTTCTCCATTCCTTGGGTTTTACGATAGCAAGGTTTTTGTGTGTTTTTACAAATGCATACTTCAAAGTAAATTTGAGATTCGCGACCACCCGTTGTGCCGATAACTTCATCAACTATTCTACCTTATCTGCTGAAGATCTGATGTGATGGTTTGTTGAGTATTTACACACTCAAGGGGGAGTGTTGCAGTTATATTTAGAATAGAAATGTGATTGTGTAAATCCTAGGAAATCTAGCAAAGTATTATATATTCCTATTAGCATTAGATTACCTATTAAATGTTGTAATCATAAAAGGAAAGGTTTTACCTTTTCTACTACTATAAATAAGAGCACAATGGGGTAAATCAAACACACATCACAATTAAATCAATATCTCTTCTCTGTCAATATTGCCGAACCCCTCTCTTTCTAAATCCTAGATCGTTCAATCAAATAAGATTACAACAAATTGTTGTTTTTTAGTAAGGAATGTCTTCAATAGGTTTTTTATTTTATTTTTTATTATTGGTCAACGGATACCTTCATTAGACTGAGGGTAATAGAACCAAACTATTTTACTTCCAGTTTAATCTGTTTCTAGTAAAGACGATTGCCTAGAGAAAACCAAATTTTGCCTATAGAGACATGTTATAAAATCAACGGTGTGTGTGCAGTGGAATAAATAAAACAAGACACAAAATATACGAGGTTCCTCTACAGTCAGTGTGACTGGAGTACATCCTCGGGCAGCAGTGATGCTTTCATTATAATTTGGAATAATAGGAGTACAAGGATAACTCTATTTATTCTCTCCTCTCCTCTTCCTCTCTTTCTTTCTCTTCCCTCATCTCTTTCTCTCTTTGCTCTGTATTGAAAGCATACGAAGTGCTCTATTTATAAAGGCGCAACTCCAAGCACACATCTTTGACAATATGATCTTCCTTCATCTCCCAAATCAAGATTAATTTTATGGGTATTGAAAATCTATCCAATGTCTTCAGTTTCTATGTGGGCATTCATTACCCACTATTATTTTCAACACTCCCTCTTGGATGCCCATATATCAACATTAGTTACCTCGTTAAAATCTTGATCTATTTTTGGATGCTCCCCCTTGATGAGTATCTCCCCTTGATTTCAAATTATTTAGGCTGATCATTGATCATGCTGCTTTAGTCTATTAGCGATGATATTTGCCAAATGAGGTGTTTTACTTGTTGTTAACTTTCCACAGGCTTGTTCTTGAACTAGGTTGGAGGGACTTCTGCTAGACTTTCTCCAAAGGTCTGAATTTACCTATTTTATCTGGAACAGAATTTGATTCAAGTGTGGTGGACACTTGATCTTGAATCGGACTTGTGATTTCTTCAAAGGTTGTCTAGGCTTGATCTTGAATAAAATTGGACCATGAGAAGCTTCATGTGACAAGTGATCTTAGACTTTGTCGATGATGAACTGACATATGTTTGTTGTGCTTGTCTCCACATGTCTTATTTGTTCTCCTTGCAAAAGTGGTATATTCCCTAGTTTTTCCCCATGCATGTATGACATCTTCTCTTATAGTAGTTGCTCACTGATGCAGGAGTTAAATGCAAACCTTGCATTTGAATGGGCCATCACTTCTTAGTGGCAGCAAAAGTTTGAGTGGAGGTTTTGACATATTGCTTTCTCTATCCTTGTCTTGGCAGGTAAGAGTAAGGGCAAAAGAAATGACAGGGAGATTGCATGATATGAGATACTCTTACTCTCGTCCCTCATGATATGAGATACTCTTGCTCTGGTGTGACATGTTTGTAGAGGTATTCTCGGAGAGGAAGAAAACTGAGTATTTCGAGATACTTTGTGAAAGATGCATTCTCGGAGATGAGGAAGAGTTAGATATTTTTCAATTTTGCCTTGCCATGGAGGACAGAGGTTGACATATATAGAGATTTTCCAATATAAGGTAGTAGTGCTCTACCTTTACTCTTGTCAGCAACTGTAGTGTAATTAGAACAGTAAGATTCACGCGTTTTCAACTTTATCAGAGATCTTTGATAAAGTTGCACGTGATATCCAAGAGCTGAGATTGTGTCTGAGAAATGTTGACAGACGTCATGCAGGGAAATCCAGCTTTTGAAATTCGAAAACCGGTGTCTCTTCGATTTTTGAATAAGTGGCCATGTTGCCTCTCTTTTTATAGAGATATCAATTTTGTTCAAAAACACTCAGAAAATTGTTGCTTGCACAAATTTTCCTTTCTTGCACTTCTGAGATTTTATCTGACTTCCTTCATCATTTCTGAAAATGGTTTGCCCATCTAATATTTGCTTAGATTTGAGTTTCAGGAATGATACAGACGAGCAGCGTCAGGCTAACATATGGCGCTCATCCTTCTCATCTTCTTATGGTTCTCTTACGGTTGGGGATTCTGTGATGAAGAATAACATAACCGCTACAGTGGTAGACAGGAATCTTCTCACTCCAAAGGATAACAGAATCCTTTCAAACCGGTCTGATGAGGCGGCCGTTCAAGACTCATTGGCTCTCAGTTTTCAATATGCAGGCTCTGTATCTAATATGGGCCAGCGCCTACTTACTCCAACTCACCAAGTTAAATCATTAATGGCTGAGGTGGCAAGTCTTAAACAAGATATTATAGGGCTTAAGCATGAAAATAAAATGTTACACATGCTTGCAAACAATTACTCTACGAGCATGAAAAGAAAGCTCGACCAGCTACTGGAATCCGAAGGTCGGACTCAAAATGACAATCAGGGGTTCGAGTCTTTATTCCAAAGACATCCATTGTCTCAGTTGTCTAGAGTTCCACCAAGTATTGAGACTCCAAATAATCAATCTATGGTGTCTCCCCCTTCTAGGGTACTTCCGAGTACTGAGGCTTCACATGAGCAACCTTTGTGAAGGTTCCCTCTTATTTGTTTGTTTTAACTCATGTGTATGTAATTTCTCAGAGATATTAATAAATAAGTTTTATTTCATTCAGTGTATTGTGTTAAATACAATAAAACATATATTTCACTAAGATATGGTATTTATGGACCAAATATCAATTTATCTTTACCCTCGCGAAGATAAATGATCATTCTTAGTGTCTAAATTATTTGAGCATTCAACTCATAATCTTCAATTCATATGATTCTTTAATATATAAACATTATGGATAAGATTTGTGTTGGCATATTGTTTGATTCTGCAGTTCAAGACAATATTTCTCTCAACACTTTATAATCTTTCTTGACTCTTCAGGAGTCCCAATTTAATATCATTAACTCTTGCAAGAGATTTTAGTATGTTGCAACAATATCATAATGAAAGTACTCACTAAGGCAATTTATAACATCCATTGGTATTGAGTACATATTTTATACTTTACCTTTTGGAGGCTTTCTTCAAGCAATTTGAATCCTTCAGGGATTTTCTACACTTCATGACACATTTTCCCTTAGAATTTATACAGAGCAATTCACTTCCATGTATATTTGAGGGATTTACTAATGGAGATATGATGTGGGCGACTCATAACCCTTCATATATAATTCTCCATTCATATGAACTCCTTTACAACCTTGTGTCATATCATGTGAGTGTATTTCACGGTATTACAAATGCCTATATGTAACCTTCTAGGCTCAACATCCTTTGGCTATTTGTATTGTATTCAAATATATAGGTTTATTTTTCAACATTCTTACAAAATTGTAATGGAATTGCCTTTCTCTATTTTGGCTAATAACTTTGTTGATAGAAAACGAACGGGATTCAATATCAACACAGCTCATTAATGAATTTAGTAGATACTTGTAAAAACCAAAATTACCATAGGTTATCATCAATCTGTGATCCCATATTCTCATGTACATGCGCATGCATAAAAGCTTTTCATTTCTTTTGGATATCCATTGCCTCTTCAAGGACATTACACTATCTCTTCCAGGATAGTCATAATTTAGAGAATGCGGATTATAACTACCTCTTGAGCGTTATAGAGCTTGGATTGTAATCTTCACTTTTGGGATTTGAGTCATTGGAACCTATAAGTCTATCATGCTTCATGCATGAGATATCAACATTCCCATGTCCGCAGATTGTCCTTTTTGGGACGTGTATCCATGCGGCAATTGTCATGCTTCTGGCATGCAACAATTATGCTTCGGGAATGCAATAGCTCAGTAGTGTCATATTCTTCTTCTTTTGAATGACTGAACCTTTTAAGTCTAAGGGTCTGCCATGCTTCAGGTATGCAACAAATAAATCATTTACTGCATCACTATATTTTATCCAACAGGAACATTAATTCTTGTAAGCACATTTGCAGCAAATATATGTGATTTTATCACTTTCGTTGCATCATTCAATTATTCTCAATTCGTTTTTATATTGATTACTTCATGAATCAAAATAAGACAAATTCTCTTCGTTCTTTTGAAACGGACTTTTCTCATCATTCTTCTGGAATGATATTTTCTCATCGTTCTTGTGGAAAGATGTTATTTTCTCCCCCTAATGGTTGGAAAATTGTCTTATCAAGATGACAGTCTGCAAACCATGCGGTAAACATATCCCCAGTCAAGGGTTCTAAATATTGAATGATAGATGATGTTCAACATCAATGCCTAATCCGCAATGATGCTTCATTTCAGTATGTTGTGGCAGTGCAATAGACACATAAATAACACAACCAAAAACTCGTAAATGTATAATGTTTGGCTGGCTCCCAAACACAAATTGTACTGAGAAATATTGATGGTTGGCAACATGTCTCAACCGAATTAATAATGCATCATGCAAAATAGCATGTACCCATGTAAAAACTGGCAATTTTGTTTTCATGAGCAGAGCACTGGTAATCTATTTCATCCGCTTAATAAATACTTCTATTAAACCATTTTTTAGTATAGACATAAGGAACTTTTGGTTCTTATTTAATAGTCTGTAGACTGAGACTCTTATGGCTTTTATTACAGTGAAGTTGAGACACTGCAGCACTTCAAACTTATTGTACTCATCAAGGAATTTTATGTCCTGATCTTGAAGATTAAGGGACTTCATGCCCGATATTTTTGTATGATGGAACTTTGGGTCCAATCATTTTTATATGATAAGGATCAAGAAACTTCATGTTCTGATCTGATCAATGAACTTCCGGTCCAGTACGTACTCATCGTAACAAAAAGAAGTACAATAAATAAATTAAAGCAATAGACAGTAATTCCAGCCATAGTGAATAAATTGCATTTAAATAAATAAAGTTTGTGACAAGGACTTTAATTCAGCACCATTCACATAAATCAAAACTTAAAGCAGTAGGCGGTAAAACTGTCCATGATAAATAAATTGCTTTAAAGTAAATAGAACTTATGAAAGAGTTTTAAACCAACACCAATTCACATAAATAACAAGAAGTATCATACCTTCTTTTATTTATTATTTTTCTTTCTTTTGTTAGCACTTATTCAAACCTTATTATTATTATTTTTCTTATTTCTGCAGCATGATGCCATGCACCAACAGAAACCTTTATATTATTTTGACCAAATGGTGTTGTGCACCATTCAAATCCCTTTATATTTTTTTTTCCCTCTTCACAGGTGCCTTACCATTCCATCAATCCCCTTTTTCTGTTATTTTTCTTCCTTCTCTGTCTCTGCCAGTCTCAAAACGCAGGGCCAACTGGGTAGTTGTGGAGGTTGTCCAAATTCAATTCAATCCAAAAGGCTACTAGAGACTGGCGTTGTTCTTGCATGACCCAGGGAACATGGCATCGTTAAGCAAGAACCTCCCTACAGAGACATAGATGACAGTAGGGTTGACGAAGGCACAAAAGAGGGAGGCCTGTGTGGATTCATTCTTGCCATCACCATCTCAAACAACCAAGTATTCATGGGAGTTCTCAAGATTCGTCGAAAATAACGTGATCTGGATTTCCAAGTCTGATGAGATTTTTTTGGATCTCTGGAAACCAGTTATCAGGTACGAGTTTTCTCATCTCGTGACGATTTCAAGTCGTAAATTTCAATTCTCATCGGAATTCGATGAGGCACTTCTAGCGTAGTGGGAGAGACGAAAAATTGACATATCTTTTATTCTGTGAGATTTTAGATGACGGAGGTGAGAGGTAGATAGTGCTTCACCGGATTTATGGCGTTGTGCTTTCCACTGACATGAGAGCTTCTCGTGCTGATAACGTGTTATAAAATCAACGATGTGTGTGCAGTGGAATAAATAAAGCAAGATACAAAATTTACGAGGTTTCTCTACAGTCAGTGTGACTGGAGTACGTCCTCGGGCAGCAATGGTGCTTTCATTATAATTTGGAATAATAGGAGTACAAAGATAACTCTATTTATTCTCTCCTCTCCTCTTCCTCTCTTTTTTTTCTCTTCCCTCCTCTCTTTCTCTCTTTGCTCTGTATTGAAAGTATACGGAGTGCTCTATTTATGGAGGCACAACTCCAAGCACACATCTTTGACAATATGATCTTCCTTCATCTCCCAAGTCAAGATTAATTTTATGGGGATTGAAAATCTATCCAATGTTTTCAGTTTCTATGTGGGCATTCGTTACCCACTATTATTTTCAACAAGACATGTTTTTAGTTACAACTCACATCTGGGCTGTCCTATTTTTCAGTTGTCCCCAAAATATCCAAAAAGTTACATTTAATTGCCTAGTGAGTTATGACGACTTTATAAAAATCTTTCGAGACCAAAGAGTTATTCTTGTCATGTCCCTCCATGTCAGGCTCCATTTCTAGAATTTTTTTAGAAGACTTATTTACATTAGCACCCCTGAGATTATTCTTGGTTCAAAATTCCTTGCGCTTTCAAAATTTACACTACCACCCACTAGAGTTTTGAAATTGTTTTCACGAAAACCCCTTTTGCTAAAATTTGGTCAAAAAATGATCTAATGACAAGGTTAACTGTAAGTTGATTACATGTTTTCGCACAACCCCTGAGGTTTTGAACCTTAGGGTCCCGTAAAGGTTTAACATGCTTTCATATGACGCTTTAACTCAAAAATAAAGTGATAATTTGTATAATGACAAAAAGTAATCTAGCAAAGGTTAAACCTCCTTTTTTTTTTTTTTAAAGGTTAAACCTCCTTTTTTTTTTTTTTTTTTTTTTTTTACAGTAATATGCTAGCTTACTCCTTGAATTATATTATCCGAGTGAAAATTAGGTTAGGTCCCAAAACTATTTTTTTTTTCCAAAAAAGTAATCCTTTAAATAATTACAATATGTCAATTACATTCCTAATATTAAATTCGAAGAAATTCTATTCAATTTTTCATCGATTTAAGTCACATGATTTACATGTGATACACTTTCGAAGTAGATTGGTAGTTTTCTATGAGTTTAAGAACTTTGTTATTTTTTTTTGGAAAAAGAGTGAGCGGAGTTAGCCTTGGAGGTAATTAGAAACTAGATTTGCAACCAATATCCAACATCAAGGACTTATAGGCTAGTAAATAACAGTATTACCCTCCAAAATGTATCACGTGCAAGTCACGTAACTTAATTTTATGAAAAACTAAATAGAATAACTTTGAATGTCATTGTTTGGATAAAATTAGCAATTTTTAATAAATATAGGAACTTATTTTACCAAAAAAAAAACACAAACAATAGTTTAGAGACCTAATTTTCACTCATATAACAATTTCGAAGACTAAATTAGCAATAATAAACAAGATCTTAAGAATTTTTTTAATTCACAACATTCTATATTTTTTTCCATTTTACGAATGAGTTATTTGAAAACTTTGCAAATCCTCGGGAGGTTCTTTGAAAATATAAAGACCTCAGACAGTTAATGTGTACGTTAAAATTTGTTCCTGTAGAAAATCTACAATGGCATTGGCAATTTCTGAAAGAAAAACTCAAGGACTGTTGGTGTAAATAACTCTTTTCTAAAACCGATCCAACCAGACGTTCCTAAACGAAATCAACAAGAAATCGTAGGCGAAACCAGACCGCACCTATGAGATATACAGAGCAGTTTTACAATCACTTCCGGCGAACGACGTAGGCTTTGACCGGATTCATTTTATATAAACACATAATCCCATGAAATCACTATGCATTATGCAGGCACAACGACATCCGGTTGAATAGGTGGCGACCGACCATCCTTCGCATTGGTCTCTTTAGCCTCCTTATCTTCTTCTTGGAACCCTTCCTTGAATCTGTCATAGTTTGTGGGCTCATTCGACTTGAATGGGCGTTCTCCCAGTACTCGAATCAAATCCTCTTGGTGAAGGACTTCCTTTTCCAGCAACAGCTCTGCAATCTGTCCTACATGCTCTTTGTGCTCCTCTATCAACTGGACAGTGCGGAAGTATGCTTTACCCACCCATTCTCTAACTTCACTGTCAATTATTGCACCGGTTTTGCTACTGTATGGCTTGGTCATCTCAAATGAATCCTCCCTCTGAGGAAACGAAAGAAGACCTACCTTGTCGCTGAAGCCATACACTGCAACTTGAGCATAAGTCATTTTGGTCACTTTCTCCAAGTCGTTCTGCGCTCCAGTTGAAATCTTCCCCAACAAAACCTACTCCAAGAATACCAACGCAGTTAATGACAGTTGAAAAAAGTCTCATAAGCTGCAAAGACGCCTTTTGTTATAAAATTAAATTGTGGTGCCATCATGCCATCATAGCAATACCCCGACTTCAGCTTTCTACATACAGGAGCATGATCATGCAAACCAGCCACAATTTTTGTTTCTCTAGTAAACTAAGATCTACTTCACAGAAATTAGGAACTTTAATTTTCTTTTCAATCTAATGATGAGTCTCCAAAAAATATTATGCCAAAACTGAAATTCGAAATATTAACCCATAGGTATTGACGAATGGAAGTACTACTAAAAATTGCGTGCACAAATTACTTCAACACATCCGGTGCACACGCACACACATGTACAAGCTAATGGAAGTTGGTGACAATTCAAAAATGTGAACACCATTACCCCCTTTGTTTTTGGGAGCTACAAAATACCCCTTGACGTGTTTTCTTTTCACCTTTTGAGTCTGAAGCATTGCGCTTGATCAATTTAAAACAATTAAGTTATTGTGAAATAAAACAAGACTATCTGCAGTCACAAACTATATGAACAATGCAACACAACATAAATATTACTATCTAAAGATTTAAAGGACAAAAGGCATCATGTACTTTTGCCATTTATTAGAAGTTTTCTTTGTTGCCAAGATGACATTCTTAAAATTTTAAACAATGTTATATTTCAGTTAAATTCGTCATACTTCAATGAGTGATAGACCACACTAAGTTCCTTTGTAATGTTGAAGAGTTGAGGCTAAATACTAAATTCAGTCTCAATGAGTTAGGAGGGGGTGGAAGCATACAAGTACCACTCTTTAATAAATCAAGATTTTCCTTCTTAATCATGTGATTCTATCCCTACTTGCTTATTTAGTAATTTTGGGAAAGAAAGAGAGCTTCACCTGCTCAGCAGCTCGGCCACCAAGGGTCATGCATGTCATATCAAAAAGCTGCTCTTTGGTCATAAGAAGATTTTCATTGGGCACATACTGAGCAAACCCCAGTGCTGCAGTGCCACGCGGAACAATAGTTACTTTAAGCAAAGGTTCTGCGTGTTCCAGGAACCAACCCGCAACAGCATGACCAGATTCATGGTAAGCAACAGTCCGTCTTTCCAGCTTGCTTATAACCTGCATAAAGACCACTAAACAGTGAAATATCTTGGTAAAAAAACATTTAGCAAGTCTCTCATGATCAAACAGTTGTTTACACCACTATTTTAGGTTGCACAGGTACAAACTTAGATTAATGATGCCAAATTAAATTATCTCACTTTTGCAGGTTCATCAAAAATCTTCTAATTCTCAGCTATTAATTGTTGAATCATAAAGGAGTCGTCAACTGCACAGATTACCATGCAGTGGCAACAGATACCTTGTTCTTCTTTTCTAGGCCGCCTATCACCCTGTCTATAGCCGCTTCAAAATGTTTCATGGTGATCTTTGGACTCTCATTTCTTGCAGCAATCAAGGCAGCTTCATTGCAGACGTTTGCTATGTCTGCTCCAGCAAATCCAGGAGTGAGAGCAGCAAGCCTCTCGGAGTAAAATGATGGTTCCAGATCCAGCTTGAGCTTGCTCAGATATATTTGAAAAATCTGGTTACGACCCTTGATGTCTGGTTTATCAATAGTAATTTGACGGTCAAACCGGCCTGGCCTCAAGAGAGCTTTATCCAGAATATCAGGCCTATTAGTGCCAGCAAGTACAACAACTCCAGCAGTGGTTCCAAATCCATCCATTTCTACAAGCAATTGATTGAGAGTACTTTCACGCTCGTCATGGCCACCTGAAAAGCCTCCACGCCCTCTTGCCCGGCCAATTGCATCAATCTCATCAATAAATATTATACTGGGTGCGCACTGTCTTGCCTCTTGAAATAAGCTTCGAACCCTTGACGGACCAACACCAACAAACATTTCCATAAAATCTGACCCAGATATAGATAGAAAAGGCACCCCAGATTCACCAGCAGTTGCCTTTGCAAGAAGCGTCTTTCCTGTTCCAGGAGGGCCAACAAGAAGAGCACCTTTTGGAATTTTTGCTCCCAATTCCTCATATTTCTTAGGATTTTTTAGAAAGTGCACAAACTCCATTATTTCTTGCTTAGCCTCATCACAGCCAGCTACATCTTTAAAGTAAACCTGATTCAAAAAATGGACACTAATGAATTGTTATGTAAATAACTGCATCTATGTTTCACTTTATTGCTAAGATAAGAAACATGATAAAGGCAACACTAGGAAATGAAATGCATATTTAACCTTGTTTTTGGCATTCTTGTCCAACTTCGTGATCTGTGCTTTACCTATGTTGAATATTCCTCGGCCACCTGTTCCACCTGGACCACCAATGTTAGGCATTTTTCGGCTCATGAACCAAAGGGCTCCCAGAAGCAATACTGTTGGCCCATACCTTAACAACTCTTGCAACCACATTACTTGGGATGCATAAATTACAGGAACAAAATCATGACGGTCAATCCCTAAAGCTTCTTGAGCTTCCTCCAACTTTTCTTCAAAAGATTCAACACTCCCAATGTTAAAATAATATTTATACTGGGTTACATTTCCTTCGGAAGGAGAACCTTTAACAGGACTACTAACAGAATCATCACTATGAACTTTTTCGCGTGGGGAGCTCCTCACATACACTTTTGCAACTGATTTGTTTGCCACTTCAATGTGATCAACCAACCCAGGTTCCAGTAGCTTGTTTTTAAATTCTTGGAAACTTATCTGGGAAACAAGTCAGCTTGAGCAGAAACTACTAATGAAAGCAAAATGGGAAAAAATAAGCCGAACAACATTGATGTATAACAATTAACTAGAGCTTAGACACATATAGGTATAGAGGAGAAGACACAGAGGCCTCAGGGAGGAACATCTGTTTATTCCATCATTCAAGGCTCCCTCTACCGAACTATAAAGCCTCTATTATAAAGACCTTTTTGCTAGAAACACCGAAAGTAAAACCTATTCAACATGAAAGTACTTTTTTGGTCGAAAACAGGACGGTAATCTCAATCCTACTCAAAAGCAATCTAAATAAACAAGTTTCTCTAAGCATAGTGATTACCTCCTTCGCTTGATGAGGATTAAGGAATAATGATGTGACAATAAAGCAAATGAACATTAAAGGAGCAATTAAATCTTGAATCTGCTTCGAAAACTGTCCCTGGGCATTCCCCTGACCACCTGCACTTGAGCCCTCTGAAGAAAACTGATACTAGTAAGCTTACTTAAACAATGTTGCACTTACCCAAAACACATCAATTTCTAAAAAACTAAAACAACCAGAAAGTGGCACACCTTTGGACTCCGTTTTCTGTTCTCCCCCTTTCGGAATTTCCTTCTTATTTTTCGGATAATAATTTTCGTAATCTATAATAAGAACAAACCGTTGCAAAAAATCAAGCATAAACACATTAAAGCTAAGCATCAAAAATCATCAAACCAAACAAAATTTCATAACTTTTGGGTAGAAAGCCTTACTTTTCTTCTCGGGACCTTGGCTGGAGAACAAGCGACGAATTCCAGGGATTCCGAAAACAGACTTCACATTCGACATGTATGCTTTTGAAATGAGCTGCTTCCCAGCTCCATTGTCAGCTATATATCCCCTCAGAATCCCTACGCCGCCATCAACGCACGCATTACCGAGCAGCGTCGACAACTGCGGAAAGGAATCGTGCAGCAGCGTGTTCCTCCTGTTGTAAGTACCCGAAATCACATTCTGCGCAGAAAAATATCAAATTTATCAACCAACTAAAAAAAAAAAAGAGAAATTGAGATAAAAATTTCAAAAATTAGAATTTTTCGTGTTACAATTCGTACTCTTTTGAATTTGGAACGAGCCGAGTGGGTGATCGAGCGTCCGATGCTTGAGAAAATCATTGTATCGAGCCGTGGGAATCGTTTGAGGTGGAGAATGGTACTTACGAAACCCTAGAAAGAGCTATACGGGTCCGCTTGGTTGCCGAGAAAATTTCAGGTGGGAAAGTTTCTAGGGTTTGGAAATGGAGAGAGAGAGAGAGAGAGAGAGCGAGAGAGAGAGAAGTAACCGGAATTCGGTGGTGGGAAAGAGCAGGGGCGGAGAAAGGGAATGGATTCCTGTCCAAAATCAGAAACCGGCGAATTACGTTTTTCACCTTTTCTAAGGGACGATGGGAGGTGGGTGGAGTAAGGTTAATTTGGTCATTCTGTAGTGTTTCTTCAAGGTTTTAGAGCCTGAAAATTAGTACAATATGTATGGTTAAATTGGAACATTACATTTTTTTTTTTTTTCTGTCAAATGATAAATTTTATTACATTAGATGTTAGATTAGTTAGTTTTCAGGTTTACATTCACATCGTCATGTAAGAGCTCAACTCATTTCCACCATGTGCAGTATTTTTTCAAGGTTTTAGAGCCTAAAAATTGATAGCAATATGTATGATTAAATTGGAACATTTCATTTCCTGTTGAAAAGAATTTTTTTTTTCTTTTTGTTTTTTTACAAACTACAGTTTGACGTGCGCATATAAAAGAGATTTTAAATACAAATAATAAAAATCTTGTACACATATCGCATTATTATATGTTGCTTGAAAAGAACAATGTTTAAAGCCACAGAGCTAGGTATTTCCTAAAGAAAAAAGAGAAATAATAGATGCGCCTTAACTTGTTACATTTTCTCGTAACTCACACATGAATGCATTCAGCTAACATTGTGTGTTCTTGTGTTTTGTAGTCTTTGTAGAGAGTTTTCGTTAAGCCTGCTTTTTGGGTATGGATCTGTCGGCATAAGCCGATTTGCGCCAATATGTACTGGCGAAAGGTATCAATTTGGTAGTTGAATCGAGTGCCTAATTTTTTATTTTTTATTTTTTATTTTTATTGTTTGTGGTTTTGTTAGACCATACTGAAATATTACAAAACCCTATATCATGATTTGGTCAAGTGTATAGAGATTACTTGAAGAAAGTCATCACAACGGCAAGGGAAAAAGAGTCTTCTACTCACTCTAGTGATAGTTCTAGTAATCTGAGAAAGCGTTTCTTTTGTTAGCAGAGATCTTTCTTGAATGTTGGAAAATATTAGTATTGATGGTTATTTGATTATTTGAGTTTGCTTCTTAGTTGGTATATCGGCTTAGCCTATCCGAATTAGGTTTTCTAGGTTTTGCTCTTTATGAATATAGTTTATAGTTTAGTATGAAATTAAGTTAGTCACAATGTAGTTTCTTGCGGTTTTGTAACCATTTTGGCATTCTCGTTTGTTTAATAATATTCCTATTAGTTTGTAGTCTTAATTGTCATACTCCATTATTCAACTAAATATAAAAATAACAAACTTCCACCTATCATGGAGAATTGACTAGTAACCCATGTATTAGTTTCAAAAATAGTGGGGAAGTGCACAACTCATATCACGTCTGAATTGATAAACTTTAGCAAGCAAATACTCAATGTGCTTAGATTGAGATACAAACAAGCATAGAGAATAATATAATCTACATACATAAGTTTTACAATATATTGACGTGTTTATAGTGTTTCACAAACAGTGAAGGATCTACGGCTGAAGCTTTGAAACCATACAATACTTATGTAATCAAGATAGCTGAATATGTTTTAAGAAGAGAGGTAGAGGAGATGAGAGAGTTGTATCAGTAGAGAATGTTTTTCTTCATTAGGAAACCATACGATTTACATAGTTCATTTATATAGAAGTTTGCCAAACTTGCAGAGCAAGTACTCCTCTTTAACTACCTCCTTATACCAACTAATTCACTCTAACAAGATTCTAACTAACCAACTATATGTATAACAACCTATTTAATCTTTTGACAAGTGGCTTTGTTTTGGCCATTGATAACTTCCTCACATGGATCACACTTTTGAACTTTTATTCTTCTTACATCCCCCCTCAAGCTGATGCTCGAGAACACTAAGCATCAGATTGTTGCAATGGTGTTGAAATAATGGTGCAGACAAGCCCTTTGTTAGGATATCCGCGGATTGGTCTGTCGAAGACGCATGTTGAACTTGAAGATCATCCCGAGTGACTCTCTCACGGACAAAATGGTAGTCGATCTCAATGTGTTTGGATTTGGCATGGAACACAGGATTTGTAGAGAGGGCAATAGCTGAGACATTGTCACAATATATCAGCGGAGAGGAATGTAAAGGTATATGCATATCACAGAATAGTTGTCGAATCCAGGCAAGTTCTGCAGCCGTGATTGCCAAAGCTCGATACTCAGCTTCTGTGGATGATCGGGATACCGTGTGTTGCTTCTTTGATGCCCATGACATGGGGTTGGAACCAAGAAAAACAACAAAGCCTGAAGTGGATCTGCGATTATTTGGATCACCTGCCCAATCTGCATCACTATAAGATTGCAGATGCAATGGTCTGGGTTTAAAATGAATGCCATAAGTGGATGTCCCTTTGAGATAACAGAGGATTCGCTTAACTGCAATAACATGAGAAATCATAGGATTGTGCATAAACTGACAAGCTTGATTGACAGAGAATGCTATGTCAGGTCTTGTGAAAGTAAGATACTGTAGAGCGCCAACAACACTTCTATATTGATCCGGACTGTGATACGGCTTCCCATCATCCTTGAGAAGTCTGTGATATGGGAGACATGGTGTAGCACAGGGTTTAGAGTCCTGGAGGTCAACTTTATCAACTAACTCATTAATATACTTTGCTTGAGACACAAACAATCCTTCTGAGGTGTAACTGATCTGCAATCCCAGGAAGTAGTGCAGAAAACCCAAGTCCTTCATTTCAAATTCTGCAGTGAGAGCTGTGATCACTTGGTTGATCAATGGAGAACTGCTACCTGTGAGAATGACATCATCAACATACAAAAGCAATAACATCGTGCCCTTGGAAGACTGTTGTATAAACAGCGAGGGATCAGCCTGTGAAACTTGAAATCCCAAGCTTGGTAAGAAACTGGTGAACCTTTCATTCCAGGCTCGAGGAGCCTGTTTGAGACTATATAATGATTTGTGAAGTTTGCAAACATAGTGTGAAGGATGTGTGACACTCGCAAACCCCGGAGGCTGTGCCATATATACTTCCTCTTGAAGAATGCCATGTAAGAAGACATTTTTGACATCTAGCTGCCTAAGAGACCACTTGAATTGAGCAGCTAAGGCAAAGATCAGCCTTATAGTTTTAGGTTTTACCACACGGCTGAAGGTCTCCAAATAATCGACACCCTCTTCTTGACTATACCCTTGTGCCACAAGTCGGGCTTTGTACCTTGCCACAGACCGATCTGCATGTTTTTTTATTTTGTAGATCCATTTGCACCCAACTAAATTCTTATTAGGTGGTAATGGAACTAAAGACCAAGTATGTTGAGAATGAAGAGCCTCTATTTCCTCTTGCATGGCAATCTGCCATTCAGACACTTGGGAAACAGTTTTGAAAGTTTTTGGTTCAGAAGCAATTGTAGCTAACAAAGCCTTCTTTTTCAACACCCCATTCTTGGACCTTGTTTGCATAGGATGCATATTCATTGGGATAGGCAGAACCACATTGAGTCTCTCAGGGTGGAAATCAGGATCCACAGGGATAGGGTGCTGTGGACTGGAGCTAGGTGAAGGTAACTGCTGTAAGGAAGAGGCACAGGGTATGTGTAATGCAGGTGTGTTATGTGCAGGGAGAGAATCAAACTCTGGAGCACAAGATGCACCGGGTTCCAAGGATTCTGAGGTTCGAGATGCAGAAGAAGATTCTGAAGCACTGGATGAATGCATAGACAATGACTCTGTGGTGGAAGATGAGATGGAATGAAATGAGGGTGTGACTGCTTGATTTGTTGATGTGATGAATGGAGATAACATGGGTGGATGCAATGTAATAGGTGATGCAGAAGATAATTTTGAAGTGTGTGACACTGTGAAGGTTGAGTATGGAAAACTGGCTTCATCAAATAAAACATGTCTGGACACTCGAATTTTCCCAGTGGCAATATCTAGACATAGGAACCCCTTGTATTGACTGGCATATCCCAAAAACACACAAGTTGCTGTCTTAGGTTGAAGTTTAGAAGAAGTATATGGTTTGAGCAAAGGAAAACATGCACAGCCAAAAACCTTGAGATGGTTAACTCAGGAATAGTGTTATATAGCATTTGAAAAGGGGACTTCATGTGTAAAGAAGCACAAGGCATCCTATTTATCAAGTAAGTAGCCGTAGCACAAGCATGAACCCAAAATTGGTTAAGGAGTTTGGCAGTTTGAAGAAGGGTGACTGCTGTTTCTACAATATGCATGTGTTTTCTCTCTGCTAAACCATTCTGTTTAGGTGTATAGGGACATGATTTGTGATGTAAAATCCCATGTTGTGCTAAAAATTGGTGAAACTTGGTACTTGTATACTCACCACCACCATCACTTTGAAATATTTTAACTATAGCAGAAAATTGTGTACTCAAATAGGCATGAAAATGAACAAAAGTGGCAAACACTTCTGATTTATTTCTTAATGGAAAAATCCATGTGTAACGAGTACAATCATCTATGAAGGTTACGTAATACCTAAATCCTTCATAGGATAGTAAAGGGGCAAGTCCCCATACATCACTGTGGATTTTTTCTAAAGGATGTACAGATCTGTTTACAGGGAATTGAAATGGTAATTTGGTGAACTTGCCCTCTAAACATGGTGTACAAATGGATGAACATGTGTCTAGTGATGCAGGTACTTGAGATTGATGTAGAATTGCAGAAGTAATTGCATTGGATGTGTGCCCTAGCCTTTTGTGCCATATGCTTGAGTGAACTGGTTTTGCAAGGAAACATGAATGAGATGTAGGTGATGAAGCTTGCTTCTGTGAAATGGTGAATGGTATAGGATAGTAACTAGCTCTACACAGCCCCTTGAGTAGGATTGTCCCTGTGGATTTGTCCTGAACCCAAAAAGACACATCATCACAAATGAATCTGCACCTATTGTCTTTGCATAGTTGATAAACGGATAACAAATGCTGAGAAAGCTTTGGAACATGTAATACATTCTTAAGAGTGAGGGAATGATGAGGAACAACCAATTTAGACGTGCCAATATTGGAAATATGCAAACCTGCACCACTTGCAATGGTAATTGTATCAGTTCCTTGATATGAAGTAAAGAGGTCCAAATTTGCCAAGTCAGATGTCATGTGTGATGTAGCACCAGTGTCTGCAAGCCAAAATTGGTCAAATGATGCTGAAGCTTGATGATTGGCATGCATAGCACTGAGATTAGTGGTTGGAGGCCTCCCTTGATACGCAAAATTACTTCTGTGATAGCATTGAAGGGCTGAGTGTCCATATTCCAACAGATCTGACATTGAATAGGAGAGCTCGAGGCAATGTTGGTATGTCTTTTAAAGCAATCTGCAGCAACATGACCCTTTTTGTTGCATATTTGACAAGTAGGAATCTCAGAAGGGTGATCCAAGCAGTGAGATTGATATGGCTTTGGAGTACCAAGAATACCAGGATTACCATTGGAAAATCTAGGACCTGAATTGTATTGGAATCTGCCTCTCCCTTTGCCCCTGAAATTGTTACCCTTAAAGTTGCCAAAGTTGTGGTAACTCCTAGTGTTGTAAGATCCAGTAGTATGATTGGAATTAGGAAGACTGGATCCTCCATTGTGCCTGAAAGATGGATCAGAGGAGGATCGTGGTTGATCTTGATCAAGAACAAGTTTTTTCCCTTTGTCAGATTGAATTCCAGCAACCATGGCACTACCAAAGGACAATCCAGAAAAACTGTCAAAAGACTGATCAATGATAGCTTCTTCAGCCAGGAGTTGAGACCTGAAGTCTTTGAGCGATATCTCATTCTCCCTTCCTCTGATCACACATCAAAATGTGTTAAAGTCTGCAGGTAGTCCTTTTAATGCAAGAATTATAATATCGTCATCATCAAAAATTACTCCAGCTGCAGCAAGTTGATCTCTTGCATCCTTAATCTTTTGGAGATAAACAGAAACCGATTCTGACCCTTTCTTGATATTCTGAAGTTCTGTCTTCATCTGAAAGATCGTTGCTTTTGTCACAGCAGAGAATCGCTCAGTGAGATTCAACCACATCTCGGCAGAACTGCTGCATCCAATGACGCAGGAAATGGCAGTGGTTGATAATGTGGCAATGAGCAACTGCATTAGTGCACGATCGTGCATTTTCCAAACCAGGTAGTCATCATTTTCAACCCCTTCAACTTTAGAATTGTTGTTGAACCGTGGAGGGCACTTTCTTGAACGATCAAGAAATCCCATAATTCCATGGCTTTCCAGAAGCAATCGGACCTGAAAGCTCCAAGTAAGATAATTGGAATCATCAAGCTTTACTGTAACAGAAGTGGAGACAATGGAGAGAAGACTGGTAATCGGCGACTGAATAATCTGTAACTGAGTTGCAGTGACCATGTTGCAGATTTCGTGAACAATCGTTGGTTGAGACGTTTGATCAAACAGTTGGTGGGCAAACGAGAAGAAACCAACTTTCTGAGCGACTGGTTTGTTTTCCGTCGCCAAAAATATCACAGAGAGATGCAAACTAGAGGGTAGAGAAGAGAAAAAAATGTTTTAGAGGTTGAGCGGAAGCACCGGATCGGCCGGCGATGATACCATATCAAGATAGCTGAAATATGTTTTAAGAAGAGAGGTAGAGGAGATGAGAGAGAGTTGTATCAATAGAGAATGTTTTTCTTCATTAGGAAACCATACGATTTACATAGTTCATTTATATAGAAGTTTGCCAAACTTGCAGAGCAAGTACTCCTCTTTAACTACCTCCTTATACCAACTAATTCACTTTAACAAGATTCTAACTAACCAACTATATGTATAACAACCTATTTAATCTTTTGACAAGTGGCTTTGTTTTGGCCATTGATAACTTCCTCACATGGATCACACTTTTGAACTTTTATTCTTCTTACAATCTGTAGACATTACCATGATGCTTTATACCATTTTTGCAGCAAGCCATGAAGGATTTTTGACATCTAACTGTCGTAAGGACCGATTGAAATAATTAGCAAGGGCTAGATTAATCTCATTGTTGTTGGTTTAAAACATGAAGAATTTCAAATAAACTATGAGAATTTACAAAGAAATTTTGATACGAATTACTGTCGAACATTTAGTGTAGGATTCTAACTTTTAAATCTTCACTAAATTTGAAGAACTTAAGATATCGAATCGAAAGGTTGAGTGAGTTAAAGAAAAAAAGATGCAAAAATAGTGAAGACCGTGTCAGAGTTAGACATCAATGCTCTTAATACCATGTTAAGATGAAGAAGCGAAAGAAGGAAAGGAAGCAAAAGGAAATGAGAGAATACAATCGTGTATCAAAAATAGCTCAAATGATTAAAATACGATTCTAAGAGATTATAAGATTAAATATAAGTCTAAGTTCCTTATAATCTCTTAGGTACATGAAGGCATAACCACTCTTCTAACAATGACTACCAATTGGCTACTGTGTGTTTGCCACTAGTAGTCAGCTAGCTATACTTTTTCACTTCCTTCTCTCAATAGAAAACGAGTGAAATTCTCTCTGGTTTCCTAACCTGCAATCATCCTTGCCTCCGGCCTTAGCCTTTGGCTTGGGTGTGGGTGGCACCTTGTCAATTCTCCTTCCTCTTTCCCTCCTTCTTTCCTTTCTCTCTTTTTCAATTTTCCCCTGAGATTTTTCTCAGCTTCCTTGAGCTTTGTCTCCAATTTTCTCGTGAGTTTGTCTCATGTTTGGACTTCATGTTCCTCATTTCCTCTCTTCTGGCCGTTACTTTCCAAACCCAAAACTCCACCTCCCCTCACATTTTCCCTCTACCTCTCTTCCTCTTATTTCATCCCCACCCTATCCTTTGCTCTAATATGCGAACTCCTAGCCAGATATCGTTGCCAAATTTAATTTTGTTCCTCACTTTCCCTACCCTAACCGGTATGTCGGATTTCCTTCAAGACCAAGTGTTATGAGGCTATGGCCAAAGTAAAGGTATTTTACATAACCCCTTTGTCACACCCCGATCCTGACATACGTCCATGATCGACACATGACGTCACCATATACTTGTATATCTAACATACCCCGCCTCATAGTAATTTTTCGTATACTTTATGGCTGCATCTAACCTCCTCGTTAGACTACCTATGTACCCTAAGAAGAGATCAAGGCATTTGTATTTCACCATTCGCTGCAATTAGACATATATCATAGTCTGTTCATGCCGAAAGGCATAACATTCCTCAATCAATCAATTGGACTTAACAAGCATGAATTATTCGATTCAAGCTATATAACGAACCACATGACAATCAAGGTTTCCATTTCATCCATTATATAAATCACTATGTTTCAACATAAAATCGTAATTCATAGCACATAATAGATCAAAGAATCAACAAAGCACAATAGTAACCTCTAGTCACATTGATCAACTAATCTAATCGTATTAATAACATTCATATCCAACATCATTACACAATCACTTCAAGTAACCAATTCCACGAATCAAGGAGGCACGATATTGACATTTAATTACGTTAATCAGTCAACAAGATCACATATCAATGCCCGTAATTTAATAAAGGAATTCTACATAATTCCCTGCCTAGATTCCAAGTAATAACATGGTAATTCTAATTTACAGACATAACGTCTACTGTGAGCAATTCCTACTCACTCGAATCTAGGGTCAAACTAACTTTATGGAAACGAGCAAGAGTAGGGATTCCGAACCACTCAATGGAATCCAACCTGAAATACAATCGTATATCGAAATGTACCAAGTACAACTAATCCTCATCGTGCAGGTAGTGATTACCTAATGCGGATATATGAAGTATGATCACCCCTGAAATACGTATGGTCCCCCAATGCAGATATACCAAGCATAACTATATGCATAGTCTAATAATGTAGGCAGTGATCACCCAACGCGGATATACCAAAGCATGATCACCCCTGACAGTCCCCCAATGTGGATATACCAAGCAGGACTGTATCTTATAGCTCTAGGTAATGATCACCCAACGCAGATATACCAAGCATGATCACTCCTAGAATATGTATGGTCCCCCAACGCGGATATACCAAGCATAACCATAGCATAATCTCATTATGCAAGTAGTGATCAACCAATGCGGATATACCAAGCATGATCACCCCTGAAATACGTATGGTCCCCCAATGCGGATATACCAAGCAGGACCATCCATGTACCACTACTACATGGTGCAATAAATTCAACACACAACCTATCCACAACTCAACCCCTATGAGTTTCAACGTAGTCACCTATATCATTAACTTCTCATGGCCACCAACTAATATATCACACAAGCATATAAGTTATACAAAATACAACTAATAAGATTCTAAGATCACATTGTCATAACATTTATCGTACTTATCATTCACATTATTAAGAAGATAAATAAGCACATATATATATATATCACAATATGGCGTCCCATACACGTAAACCGATGTATATATTATCTGGGATAACTCACTAGCCAATATAGGCCCACTAAGCCCTACATAGTTTCTAGTAATACTGATTTTTAATATTTAAGATCAATTCATAGCATGTTGACCAAAAGTAAGCAGTAATTAGATTAATACATATAAGGTTTCCCAGAACCCCCTACCTTGAATTCAATTAATTTTGTTCCTTTGAAGAACCTAATCGGAACATAAAAGTACAATCAAAAGTATAAATACAAGTAACACACATTAATAACCAAACTAAGTGTTTAATCACAAAATCAATATTATCTAAAGAAAGTACATTGATTCTGTAATCTTACCACTCACATAGTAGTAAAGAATATTAGAAAGGAATCTGGAAAAGAAAATAGGTGTGGCAAAATAGTACTCTGCTTCTTCACCAAATCTGCAGAAATACAGCACTATTGGACCAAGTTTAGGCTCCCTTTGGAACATTCAAAACTAAACCAAATCGTGTAATATTATATGGGTTTTGAAGCTTGTGTTCTGTACTTTAAAAGCATATAAAGTTTGTAGAAACGGATCTCTAAATTGGAAGCTATGCCAAAAAGAAAAATGGACTCATGAAATTGGAAACCCAGTTTTCTGCTGCTGTTTGGCAGCTCGCGACCCAAGTTTAAATAAGGTTTGATCAACCAAAACTCAACGAAACTGAGTGAAAACAATTGGGTTATGATCATGAACATATGTACTTTAAACACACTAAAAATTTTCTCCAAAGGAGCACACAAAGACCTAGAAATTAAGAGCCAAAGAAGACTACTCGAAACTTGAGTTTTCTTTGCAAAGAAATGGTCCACTTCCAATTCATATAACAAAAATACTTCCAGGTAGTCCAGAAGTCATGTATACAACATCCAAAACTAACATGACTCAAAATTAACAAGAACTTGACCTTTTGAACCAAAACCTTGATCAAGAAATTTGATTTACACACCCAATCCAAATTACCCAACTCTAATTCATGTTCAAATTGGTTCATTGAATGATAGAAAACCTTATAAAACTAAGAACTCCAAATATATAATAGCAGTTTCAATTCAACTTAAGGAAATTAAATTCGAAAATCAAGATAGTCAAGGAACAAGGAATTTACCATTCAAATCTTTGAAT
The DNA here is from genome assembly GCF_963583255.1 of Pyrus communis. Lineage (NCBI taxonomy): Eukaryota > Viridiplantae > Streptophyta > Magnoliopsida > Rosales > Rosaceae > Pyrus > Pyrus communis. The sequence goes on from NC_084819.1 coordinate 13,705,039, forward strand.
CCTTCCTTCACAATCACATTCTCTAACTCTCAATTTCTATGCCCCCTTTTCTATTTCTGATGTTTTGCCCCTTCTCTGCAGCCCCTTTAACCCCTTTTATAGTTACTCTGATCCTACTCAATCCTATCACAAGATTTCGTCACCTTTCTCCGATTTTTCACTGAAGAAAGAAGAACTTCTTCCAAAAGCTATGGAAGAGCCACCTCCTCCCTGTTTCTTTCTTTTTTTTTCCCTCAAGAGAAAGGAAGAATGTGAAAGAACGTTCCTCTCCTTTTCTCCCTTCCTGATTGGCCTCACACTTCCTCTCATTTATCTGATTGGTCCCTTATCTAACATATATGATTGGTCACTTAAACAATAATCTGATTGGGGCCTCTTTCCCACAAGGTGGAAGTTTATTTAATTTATAATCCATAGTTTAGTAAAACAACTTTAAATGTCCGTAACTATACCATTTTAATCCGGACACGCAAACAGTTTTCGCTTATGCGCTCATGGTTTCGAGATCTATTTGAAAACATTAATTGTGACTTCGGAAGGTTAACGAATTTTAAAAATTAATTACGAAAATTCAAACCTGATGATTTAATTCCTAAAATTAACAGAATTAAAATTAACTAATAAAGATAACGTAAACGTGAAATACGAACTTAAATAACGAGATACGTAATGAATAGTGAAATTCCGAGGACGGGATTTCACACCCTTAGCTTCACCTTCTATCCATGTGTTACTTTGTTTGTATATATTTGCAAGGACTAGTGAATGAGTTTTGGATCCGATGACTATCTTTTGGTCCAACATCTTTGGTGAAGAAATCTGGATGTGGCGTGCTTTTGGTTATGGGTTTGGTACTTTTGTGCAACGATGTCTTGGTCGGTTTCACCACTCGGTTGTTTTCTTTAGTGTTAAAGCTTCATCAGCTACTAGCATGACTTTGTGGTGGTGACCGTGGCGGACACTGCTTTCTGCAATTGGACATTAAGGATTTCGGTTTTCCTTTTCACTTATTTAATTGGGTTGGCCTTTTATGTATCTGGTTCCCCAATTGTATTTGGGTTATTTCTGTTGGCTGATAAACTCATATTTATATATATTTTACATCAAATTCACTTGTCTTTTCTTAGTTAGTTCCTTATATTTTTGAGCTATTTACTTTGTTTTTTTATTTTGTAGGATTTGTCAAGCAAAGAAAAGAAAAATAGCACAAGTGGGGTTTTAAGTGACAACTTCGTCAAAACTGCCTGTGCAAGTCAGCTGACTTTGGAAGCAAGTTGCAGACAGCTCAGACTGAATTAGAAAATGAGCCTTATATGCTTAGAAATCTATGGATGTCTATTTTCTGGAGCATTTCGTGAATTGCTAATATTATGTTTCTAGAAGAAGTTATGGCCATTTTAACACTGAAAGGTTCCTAAGAGGCTGAGCAATTTGTAACTGACAATAAAACATTGAAAGCAATAAATCCAATAAAACTAGCAGCCAAAACTGATGCAGCCAAGAATAAGCCAGCTGACACCTATTCAAATATCAGATGAAATGGAATTAAAGATGAGGATTAAATGGGAGTAATTGGCATAAAGGTTGCCCAAAAAGTTACAATTGTTTTACCATTTTCTCTCACTTATTGTCATCACTAAATGGCTGTTAGTGGGGTGAGTTATGGAGAAGAAAATGTGGCAGCAAGCAAGAAGAAAAAGGATGCAGGTTGCAACGGCAAAGAGAGAGAAAACAAAAAGATAGAAAAAAGGGAAGAAAATGAAGGAAAAAAAGGCAAAGCTTCTGCGTTGGGGAAGGAAGGAAAGGAATGAGGAAGTCTTGGCATTCTCTTCTTTCGGTTTTATCTTCTCAAACTCATGTCTTTCTTTTGGTTTTATTTGAGAATAATGTGTAACTAAATTTTTAGTAGTTAGGGGTTGTTTTGCAAGTTTATTATGACATTTTGTTTGAATTACTTTTATGAATAGATGAAAATCGGTTCACTACTTGTCTCATTGATGAATTCTTTATGTGTTTTCTACGGATACATACTTAGTAACCATATCTAGGATTCTAATGCTATGAATATGTGTGTGTCTGCCCTTGTCGAATGAGGACCTACATATGTTCTAGAGTAGTACTTGTTAATTGCGATTAACATGTGAATCAATTTCTAGGATAAGTAAGACAATGCTAGTACTTACGATGCCTTGTGATGACTCAAACTTTTTTCGTTCTTAATGATTTCTACTTGTTAAATCTATAAACACGTCATTCTAGATTGTATGATAGGGACTAAGTTAAGTTGAAAACGTCATTCTCTTAACATATCGCATAAGAAAGAGTAATAGGTTGAGTTCTAACATTGAGCCAACTTGAGCATCTTCATCCGAAAATGAAAGGAATTTGAATGAAACATAACATGTTTGTATGATTATTTGGTGGTGGATAGCAATTCCCCTAACTCGTTTTTCTTAATTTGTGAACTACTTAAAATCTGTTTCTGTTCTGTTTTTTTTTTCGATTTAATTTAAACAGAAAATCAACTCCAAAAATCCCAAAATTTTGTGTGAGTGTAGCTCTGTGTATCTAGTGTCTGTATATAAAATTTTGTAGACATTAGATCAGTATAAGTCGGTCTAATAATTATTTTTCGGTGGCTGGTTAGTAGGGACAGTAACCCATTTTTTGTGACATTTTAAATAGTTAGATAAAATAATTTTCTGCGGGAAAGATCCTTATTTTCATATGCTACAATTGACAAATCTTAGTGTTAATAAGGAAATTCAATAGGACATTTGTGAGCTACTTTGTGGTATGCTTTTAATCCTATCATTGGCATGAACCTTCTTTTGATTTAATGAAGTTTACTTTTCGAGTAAATTGTAGCAATGGTCCCTCAACTAAAAATCCATTACCATTGGTCCCTCAACTTATCAAAATGTGTAGCTATAGTAATTTTCATCAATTTCGTCAAAATTTTGTCAATATAAATTATGTTGGAATGACCATTTATACAATTAGGGTCTTTCAATTCATCAAGGTGTGTAATTATGGTCCTTTTCGTCAACTACGTCAAAATTTTTGTCAATACGAGTTATGTTGGAAGAACCATTACTACAATTAGGTTAAAGTTAAGGAACCATTTTTCCAGTTGAATTAAAGTTGAGGCACCAATGGTAATGGATTTTTAGTTGAGGGAGCATAGCTGCACGTTTTGATGAGTTGAGGGACCATTGCTCTAATTGAGTTAAAAGTTAAGGGACCATAGCTACAATTTACGCTTACTTTTCAGTTCAAAAAAAAAAACCCCACAACAACAACAATGACTAACAATTTCTCTAAGGGTGATGCTATTAGCACACCCCTTGTTAATTTCTGTCATTTGATTATCTTCAATACATTCAATTCGACGCCCGAAAATTGATAAGGATGTAAAGAAGATAAAAATGGGTTTGTCAATAGCACCACCATTTCTCTAATAGACTAAGAATTCTCATACAATTATCTTATGACAAGTGTCATAATCTTAGCTTTGTATATCCTCAGTTTAAGAATAATATTTGAGATTGATTGTTCACCATAAAACAATTTGTGAGAACATTACTAAGTAAACTTTCATTCAAATTGTTGACATAAGAGCAAAATAACTTATCTACTATCGTGTGGCTTCAAATATTTTATTGCCTCCTTATATTGACAAATAAAATCTACATCGCATTTTTAACATACATATCGTTATTGTTCAACATTTTATAGTTCACATATATATATATAATAACAAACTAGATTAATCATTAGGGTTTAACCCACAGAGATATCTATAGATTCATCCAAAACTATGATTTATGCCAACGTCAAGATAGGAAGTGGCCCATGATAGAGAAGAAGGAGACGTTGGAGATGAACGATAAGGGGAACATGAAGAGTTTGAAGAAGCACTTGTTGGTTTAGGGTTCCTAATCATGAATGGCACCATATCTTGAAGCAACCCTTGTGAGCTTCTCTCTTCTTCCACAAACTCTTGATGCTGGTCCGGAAACGGGCCGGGCGGCAGATCCGGAACTGGATCGGGAGTAACACTTCGCGGGCTCTCTTGCGCTTCTCGTTCTTGGTCTTCGGGTTGGGGATCCGAGGTTTTCTTCTTGGTCTTCTTCATTGGTGGAGTGGAGTTTTGGGCCTGGTTGTTGAGGTTGAAAAATGGGTATGTAAAGTGTAAATGGAGCCCTTCATAGGTGATGATGAGTGTGTCTGGGTCCTCACTGGACCTCTCTACTTGCTTTTTGGCACTGCATCTTGGATTTGTGCACCGGTAGTAGCTCCTGTATCACAATCCAGAAAAAGAGCTGGGTGACAGATGTAAATTAAAAGATAAAAGAAAATAAATCGTTTGAAAGTTTTTTTTTTTTTTTAAAACAAGCGATATTATTACTTCAGACTACAATAAAAGGAGGATGAATGGTTTGAACGTAGAATTCAGTGAGTTGAAGAGGAAGGTCTTATCCACCAGAATAATCCTCCGGCCACATGCAGTTGAAAGTTTAATGAACTTGTGTGATTGTAGCAATATGTCAACCTTTGTCTAATGCCCTATTACTAGGGTTAGACCTCATTTAGGCTATAAGGTACTGGCGTTGGTAGGCATATTTAAGGATAATCTACTTGCTTAAGGTGTTGAATAGGGTGGTTGGCTTCATGCTGCAGTACTAACTAGAGAGCATTTCGTGAACTAATCTACTTAATTAGTATTAAAGTCGTCCGAGTCACGCCGATTAATTTCGACTCTTAGACGCATAAGATAATGAAGTGGTTTGGGATGCTTATAGATTTTTCAATGCAAAGTTGAATTGTTTAGGTGCCTAATACACAAATGATTTGACAATGTTCAACAATTATCATTTCAAGTTAATTAATAATATATAGATTTGGACGTGTTATCTTTTATGAAAGGTAGCGTTATTCATACTTTTCTTATATTTTGCCTTGCATTATTCTTTGCAAGAGCTTATGAACAATGAGATTTCTTTCATATACAAGCGATATAAAAAGGTGGAGAATCGATGCCCTTAGGTGTAGAACTGAGTGCTCGTAACTGCTTGAGCTACGCACACTCATAGGGCTGCAATAATATCAATACCCTAAAGCTTTTAAAAACACTTAACTCCAGATAAAGGGGAAGAAGAAGGAGATATATATATATATATATATAGTAAATAGTTACCTAGGATTAGGGCTATTCTTAATGGATTTCTGGCCATACTTCCTCCATTTATAACCATCATCAGCCATTATTCCATTTCCACAGCTTTTGATCTTCAGAGTGTACTTATGCTCAACCTTACTCAGACCCCTTTCTAGCAATGACAGCCTGCAAAATAAGAAAATGCATTTATAACAAACTACATAAAAATTAAATAAAAAATAAAAAAACCCCAATTAATTAACAATTCTATAAAAATGGTGAACTTAAAATTATTGAAACATAATATACAAACCTGGCGTTTGGAAGTTCTTGGGGTTGGACTGTTCCAGTTGTGACAGATAAAGCAGCCTCGATATCTTGGATCGTTGGACCCGAATAGACGTTAGGGATGAATCGGTTGATAGCCTCTTTGCCGAAAACACTAGCCGCTCGGGACTGCACAGCCTCCTCCGGTAGCACAAAGAGTGGTGAATCATTGTCCAGAAGCTCCCTCACCAGCTCTTCCTCCGACCAGTCCGACCACGTAGCAGCCATTGATTCCTCCATTGTTAACAGAAGAAGAAGGAGAAGCTGAGAGGAAACGAGTTGATAAGATGAGAATTATAGAGAGTGTATTATCTGGTGAGGAAATAAAAGAAGGGAAAAGGTGGAGCAGATGAAGAGGGGAAGTTGTCACGTCTACGTGTTTGCCTCTTGACTTTTAAAGTAAGAGGGTTTTGGTTTTGTATGCATTGTACTTTGACTTAACGAAGAATTCTATTCAACAGTAAACATATTTGGTAAACTGCACAACCCTAGCTACGGGCACTTTAAAAAATATGGGGTCATTTTCCTTGTGCATATATATATATATATGCTAGGGTAATTTCAATGCCTTGCCTACACAGATCAAATTTAAGAACAATAATTTTCACGACTGCATGAAATTAAAAAACAATTCCGGTGTGCAACACACTGGCTTCATGATCTTAATTTACCAGGAAAAAGTTCGTGAGGTAAATTGAGACTGCTTTTTTGGTTGTACACATCTGTTTAATATTTTTACCATTGGATTGGATAAATGAAAAGAAAATTAATGAACATAATTAAATAAAGGTGTGCACAAAGATAATCTAAATTGCAAAGATGAGATTCAAACTCTACCTGCACATAAAGAAATACATCCGCTCTAACTAATTTAGCTAGATCCATATCTGAGAAATCGCATGATAGTCGGGTGAAAAATCATTTACTTTCTTTTGTTGCTTTGCAGCATTTTCTGTTTTCATTTAGTGTGTCCTTTGTCTTGTTATAATGTGTGTTTTGATGAGAGAAAATTTTGAATTATAGAGGCATCAAAGGTGGACCAATGCTACCTGAACCATGACCCAATTTTCAACCCAAAGCAAGAGTCAACCACTAAAGAATCAATAAAAAAAATACCTTTTCATTATTTCAAAGAGATTACATTCTCCTCTTTCTTTAAAAAAACAGATTAAAGACTTGAACTTCATTATCACTTCTTTCTAAATTCTTTAAGGAAGCATATAATTGGCTAGCTGGATAGTTACTTTATAAAAGGAGTAGATGTGAACTGTGATGACCTTTTAATTAACAAAATTAAAACTGCCTAATCTCATGTCATCAATTCATCACACTATTTCACCTCCCAAAAAGTAGCCTTTGTGGATCCTTTGATTACATAGTTCAACTGATAATCAGGCTGCCGTCGTTCACCAAGAAATATTTTGGTCGTTTTTGACGGATTGCTTACTACTAGGTTGGATTGAATGTCAACATGTGGAGGCGTATGCCTTGTGACCGCAGTAGAACTTTGGGTTTTATACCATGGCTACGCAGGCGGCAAGAGAACTTTCCATCATTGGAAAACTGGCGGGTGCATTCCAGCAAGTCGCTTGTTGACACATCGAAGTTTGTACAGGACAAGATTAAGATTGTAGCAATCTAAGTGCAAGTTTATTAAAAGAATGGTTAACTTTTTTGAACACATCACAAATATTTATTAAATGAGTGTCGTTGATTGCAAGAGAGGATCTAATCTCTAATTAGACTGATAAAAGTATGAAACCCTACTTTAATTCTTCCCCCAACTTTTTCTTTTCCAACTCTCCCAAGTCTCGATCAAGTGAGATGACTAGCATGCAAAAAGAAGATAAAACATAATTAGAGCCTCCTGTAATTAAGGTTTATATATACTCATACAAGACTAAGCATGCGTGTTAATTGAATATTTCCAGAATACCGACCCACATTAAATCCAAGAGATCAACATCTTGCAGTTTCCAAATCTCTACGCTTTCATTATTTTAGATTTTAGAGAGATTTGGTTGTGCTTTTGATGGCTGGCGGTGCAAACAGTCAGTGCCAATGTCTAACAACATAATGGTACACACACATATATGCATGCATGCCTCGATCTTTCTCACAAGAAAGAAAACAAAATTAATTATTGCAACTAATTGTCCACCCAAATTCATCAATTAGGAGACTATTCGAAGAGAATAGTATTTTGTTAATCTTGACAACAATTCAAACAAAATACACGTGATCAATGATATAGTTTGAAAGAAACAAAGCTATGTATATATGTACAACCACGTATATCGGCACTCCACCACGAGTACTTGAAAATTTTAATTCATGACACTAAAATACAATTAAGCAGTATATATAAGTTTACATGTTACAGGATTAATCGACGATAAGTCTTTGTTTTACAATGTAGTATATAATAGTAAGTAATCGCGCTATGGAATCTTCACCGTGTCGGGAGACCAAGCAGGGCATAGCTAGTGGCATAGGAATCGACTCGGCGTCAGCGGCTTCGTGCCGTACTGGAGTGATCCAATATGTCATTAGTTGTTTATCACACAAACTGTGTTTCAGTACCGCTCAATAGATTAGTTTTTAGCACGCAAAATGATGTAGAAAATGGGCAACAGAAAAATTGAAAAAAAACAAAAATAAAATTCTAGGGTGGTATTATTCAACCACCATCACCATAGCTTATATATATATATATATATATATATATATATATTCAGAAAGTTTATCTTGAAACACAAGGGGAGCCGAGTGGTTGCTTCAAAGTGAGGGCAGGTTTTGGCGGTTTGTGGCTTTGACTTTTGTTAATCCGAGAAACATAAACAGAGGGTGCGTGCTATCTCCCTCTCTTGCTACCCTACCCGCTTAAAAACACAAAACTAGGGTTGACCGTCAGACAATGGGGGAGGGAGAGAGAGAGAGAGAGAGAGAGAGAGAGAGGCGTCGGTTAGCGGATGAGGGAGGTGGAGTGGGCGCAGCCGCGCAGGTTAAGAACCAAAACAAACCAACTTATCTTTGGTTGGAAAAAAAATTGGACGTGTTCGCCAAAGTCAACCCCTTTCGATGCGGGGCCATGTGGGGACACGTGTGATTGGTAGTGTCCCACTGGTGTCGAGCTTCACGAGTGAAAGGGAACGGGTGGGTCGAGCTGTCGACGTCTGTGGTATCGGAGGAGGAGGAGGGGATTGATCCGAGAAGTGACGCTAGCTGTAAGTAATCTTTTGGGGTTAAAACAAAGAAGAGAAGGAAGGGGGTCCTAGAAAAGAAGGGCAAATGTCCTAATCTATCGTCCTTTGCAGGGGCATCTTCCTCTAGTGCTAGCAGTCAAAAGACTCAAAACCTAGTCTTCTAGATGCGGTGGCTACAGGTGGGAAACTGCCACCACTGTGTATCCCACAGCGAGACCGTGCTAAGGACAAATGCCCACGCCAGAGCGGAGTGGTTGATACATTTTGAGACCTTAACGGCTAGAAGTACTTACCTTGACACATTAGATGGACTTACATTAAGAAATCGCCCACACGCTCAAGGTAGCATTTTCCATTCCACTATTCTGAGAAGAACTATGTTGTTGACAAGATGGCTAATTTGGAGTAATTTTTTGTATGACTGTTTAAACTGCTAGAGTTACGTAGTGTTACTAATCAACTCATGTTCTAAAATGTGTATTTTATTCATTAGATAGTATATATTGTCTATGACATATAAAATATTATGTGAGTTTTTATATCCGATCGCCACATGATGTTCACATAACATTTTAACATACCTGGACAACATGGTTAATATTAAGGAAGTTGAATTTCTAACATAAAAGAAAAGGGGGCAATATGGTGATGAGTACATCTCCTCGTAAACATACATGCAAAGTTCTCTACCCAATGTGAGAATCATAATCTCAACAAGTTCCCGAATTGAGATGAATTTTCAAATCTAATACGCGAACAACACAACTACACAAGTTAGGTGACTTAGAGGTTATGTGACTGCTGGGCTTCACTCGTGTGGAACAACCTGTTCTGATATCTTGAAGGAATTGTTCTATGTAAAACCAATTGGCAAATGAGAGTAGCCCAACTCCTTTTAAGTAAGTACAAGATCTCTTAGTTCTCCAATATGGAATTCATACTCTCATAAGTATGTCATGAACATAAAGTATAGTCATATTTGTAAAGATAAGTGTAATTGTAATACCAATGGAATAGGAGCACGACGTACCAATGTAAAGATCGCATTGAAAAATTACTTTATGATTTATCAATCATGTTGTCCACTTATATTTGCATAAATTGGTAAAACAATAGGGCAGGTTTTTTCACACTAAAATTAAAATTTCTTGTGAATTGGATTATGGACTGTGTTAGTTTTCCCCTCATTCATATGAAGATGTGAAGAATGTTTTTCATCAATAATTAAGAAAGCTTGCAAAAGTTTATAAGAAGTGCTGGGTCACTCTCTTGATTGCCAATTGATTGTGGGGTGTGGAACCTCAATTCTTTCATTGTATGTAGGTAAGTTAGCAAAATACATGACAAAAGTCATTTTGTCACATATGTTCATATCATGATGTTAAAATTGTCGATGTTTTAGACTTAAAATTTCACCATAGGAGACTAGCAGACATCAAATAGTATTGAAACCCACCAAGGTTCTAAAAGCCACTAGGCGTTAGTAGGGCGGCGGGCAGGCTAGGCAGGTGTCGTGCACTCTCGTTGCTTCAGAGGAGTGAGGAGTCATTTCTCACATGTCTAGACGTCATTTCTTAATTTTTCAAACACTAAATGATTAGTTGAGTGGTGACCAGCCGCCTAAATGACACTAGGCGAGGATAACCCACTGTGTTTTGGAAACATAGCGATTTGTATCTTTCTATTGGGCCTTACATTGTCAAGATAAAGGTAATTGATGATTCAACTCTAGGTCTCCAAGCCCATCCTCTCTTAAATCTGTTTTATGCATAGTGGGCCCAGAGACTGAAAAAGCAAAACAACTACACTTTTTAAGCTGGACATGGCCGATTAGCCGTATAGGCTACGGCCTAACAAATTCCACTTGGACCACAAAAATTCAAGTTAAATTTCAGCCCAACTAAAAGACATTCAAACGGATTAATTTTCCCGCGCAAACCAACCGACTCAAAGTTAGCACCGACATTAAAAATAGAAAAATATACAAAATCCGCTGGATTCGGGCCACGTGGAAACGCACGTAGTTAGAAACCCCCAGTAACAATCTGACACGTCGTCCCTCCCGCTCATGCTTAGCTGTCATTTCCATTTTCGAATGATTATTTTCAAATTTGAAATTTTACAGGCCGCGCGCGAGCTCCATGTGCTGCTATATATAAGTAAAGTGATCGAAGGTGTGAGGGGAAGCTGGATTGGGAATGGAGGAGGGTTGCGCGACACCCAAGCGGCGAGAGTGCAGGATATCGGAGGCGAACATGTGTCCACCGCCTCCGAGGAAGAAGGCGGTTGGGGAGACGAAGCGGGAGCAGCCGAAGAAGGGGTATTTCCAGCCGCCTGACCTTGATACTCTGTTTTCTCTGCCTCCGAGAAGTCAAGCGTGTGCGTAGCAAGCTCTATTTGTTATACAAGATGATTTTATTTGTTGGTTTTCCACTGTATATAGTTTTGATTGTTTTTGGAATAATTTCCCTCCTTTTTTCTTGAATTTTTGCCTATATTGTGATGATATCGGAGTGAGTGGAGGGAAAAAGGTGGAATGCCCAAAAGAGGAAAAAATAAAATAAAATTTTACAGTCTTTTCAAATACCCAATCACGTGAAAATAAACAAGTTACATGTTTTGGTTGGAGAATTTGTTCTAGAATCAAAATGTAGCTTGTCTTCTTACATTTACGATGAATGTTGTAAACACAAAGATATATACAGTGAGAGCCACATGTAGGCTTTCGGAATATACTTCTGGTAATAGAGACTTTTATTTTAAAGAAAACATAGAGGAAGTTGACAGAATTGCCTGATTAGCCTAATCACTAATATTCCAATTATGTATACTTCTTTTTACGTTACTATAAAGGAAAGTAATTGAGGAAAAGATGCATACGATGTAATCTTTTCCAAAATATATTATGAAAAGTATTTTCTTTGCCAGTGAAAATGAAGCAAAATCTAGCTTAGATTTAAGAGAACTTTAACGAAAAATCCCGGTATTGTTCATTTTAACGAAAAACCATATTTTAACACTAAAAAATCAATCTTAGTGTTATTTACTTTATTTTTTATTTTGTTCTTATCATTAAAACTTCAAGTTTTCAAGTCATTTTCATTAATTTTTTTTAAATTTAATTGTGAACAGCTTGATATGGACTTAGTTTCAATGTGACAAGCAAAGAAATTCATATTTGGTGTTAGGGGCCAAATATGAATTAATGGGTCCTAAATGTTAGAAAATTAGAAATCAAAGAAATTTATGTTGGGTGTTAGACAGGGGTGGAGCCATAAAGGGACTAGAATGGTTCTGGGCTTACCTGGACAATTTTTTTTTTTTTTTTACAGAGAAAAAATTACAGTTATTGTTTTGATTTCCAAAGGTTTTTCAGGGGATTAGGGCCCCCAACCTAAGGGGAGAAAGAGGAAGTTGGCGAGAAAACTGTTTCATTTAGAGTTTAATCTTTTTCACATGGTGTTAGTGGTTGTTGGCAAACTTGAATTATGCTTCCATCCATGTGCGATTTTCATGTTCTCGTTACATTTTTTGTAAGGTTGTTTTCTTTGCCAATTAACATGGCTCCCAACTGATCGGAACATAATAATGAAATGGAGTGAAATTAAAAAATCAACACCAGCGTCACTGAGTAAGCAAACATCAAAATGAGGAGTAAAGTAGTGGTTAAGATGATGACCAGACAATTAATGAGATAATAGATTTGCGAGTGTGAGAGAGGGATTCAAGAGTGAATTGCAGTGTTGTTTTAGAGCTGGCATTGTTGGTGGTGTTACAGTGTTTTTTTTTTTTTAATTTTTTTTTATTACCTTTGTGAGAGGCCCCTTCTAATCTAAAATTCCAACTCTGCCATTGCACTACATATAAGTACAACTAGAACATCTAATACTTGTACATATTAGATCATACTGGTGATTTTCAAAGGTGGCATTAGATCGGGCGGGCCATCACTCTCATCGTACGATTTGAACATTACATAATTTGAATGTTTTGTTCCTTAGATTCCAAGACAGAACAGTTGTGGACAGGCCCAAATAAAGATTGCAAATAAAGGGAAACATATGATAAGCAGGTTGGGAGACTTGAGCTTGAGCATGCGTACAAAAGTAATTCTTACTTAGTTTTCTGCGACCTCACCCACCTTACCTATCAAGCCACAATTATCATTAGGGTTTGACGTTTGGGGGTAAGTCTTAGGACGTTGACCATTTGCCTGTTGATGAGTAAGAGATGCGGACCTCTTAAAATTCTCTCCCGTCTGAATGTTAGTATGGATTGAATCGTTTCTCTAACGTGATATTATTTTGTTATGCAAATATTATAATTGAAATTATTTATTTTCTTTATCATCATGTAAAGATTATTTATGAAAAATTCATTCAATTTGAATATCAAATAAATCAATTTAAGAGATAACTCCTAGTAATGCCAAATTGCCAATGGCTCTTTATGGATTTCGTCAAAAATGTGTTATTGGTCATCCGACCATATATGGTATGGTTTGGGGTTGAGGTGATTTAAAAAAAAAAAACGGGTTTAAAAAAAAGCTGGGAAAGTTTTTGGTGTTTAGTAAACACCCCAAATCAGCTTTTTTTTTCAAAGTTTCAGATGAAAAAAGCTAAAAAGTGGAAGTTACAAAAAGTGGCTTATTTTCAAAGTTTCTCCTGATTCCTCACACTTTTAGGAGGAAGAACAACGTTACCACGTCACGACGACCCAGCTTTAAGCCGTTGATCAAGAATTGCAAATCGACGGCCCAATCGTCCATTTCTTCATCGCCGCCTTTCTCCTCCCCTTCATTCTCTGTCGCCATCTCTGCCTCTAGCTCTGTCATCAGAAATGGTGAATTTCTCAGGTTGGAGCGCACAATTTCAGAAACCCTAGTTCCGTAAGTTCCATTAAACCCTAATTTGAAGGTGGAGTGAGAGGAGGAGGAGAAAATGAGGATTGAGGCGATCCGATTGAGGCCGAAGAGGGAGCGAGCGTTGTTGTCATCGCCGGAGAACAAATCGTCGTCTAAGGTTCCGACGCGGGTGAGGTGAAGAAATGTGTAGTGTCGGCGGCGGAGAGAGATTGGAGAAGGGGACTTGGCTGGAGATCTAGGAGAGCAGTGGTTGGTATTGTTGGCACCAGCAAGGTAGAGGCAGGGGAGGAGGGATTTAAGAGAAGGGTCGCAGTCGACGAAGGAGGTGAGGAGGTGGGTCCCATTTTCGACGACCTTGCGGAAGGAGAAGATGAGGAGGGAGAGGAGGACGAAGGTGAAGAGGTTGCCAGCGAATGACGTCGTGGCTTGTCATAGCACATCTAGTATTATACTTTTTTGGTTATTTCACACAATCACAGCTGTTGTACATAAAAGTTTACCAAACATTATCATACTGCTTTTTTTTTTTCCAAAAGTACTTTTACAAAAAAAATTTGCCAAACACTCTGCTGCTTTATTTCACAGTTGCTTATTTTTACAGCACAGCAGAAACAGTTTTTTTTTCAAAACACAACAATACCAAACTAGTCCTAAGTCGGTACATAATAGAATTTCGCACTCAAACTTAATTTACAAAGTTTGTTTGATTGTGTCATTTGTCGTCCACCCCTGTAAGCCTGTCCATAAGAAATAATATGACTCAAACATTAAGTTACGAATTTCGTCCAAATGCGTTAACAATCACTGGTCCCAATAGGCCGTTCAACTTAAACCACTTTTTTCAATTTCCTTCTCCATTTTATGATCCCATCCTTGAAAGGGTTAATTATTTTACTGCATAGATGAGAAATGAAAAAAATTCACACTATCAGTCGGCTATACTTGTACGAAAGACGGGTTATTACCGTCCCGATAAAAAGCGGACTATTGGATACATATTCAAAACAATAAACTATATATTATTTTTTATTATACGGTATAAATTCACAAATTAACAATATAACCTGTCAAGTTTCACAAGTATCGAATTTCATTGCAACAACTTCAATTACATTGACATCGTGTTAGTCGTATTAGTTGAAAACAATGACCTTAGAAAGAAAAACAGCATTGTGTTGTGTAGTTCAGATTTGAAGACCTAAAAGAAAAAGAAGGATACTCACTTCCTATAACGCCGTGACATCTAGAAACACTAATTTTACAATTTGTACGCTAAGTATTACAACATGAATTAATTGACTGTTTAACTGCTTAATCATTGAAAATTTGGCAACTTCTAGACCACAACATGAGCTTTTGCTTGTGCTTAATATCCCTCCAATAAAATAAGATCAGAAGGTAATTATGTTAATCGGAGATTAGTACTGATGCAACAGGTAAAATCTTACTTAATCCACACTCTAAAGTTCAGCTCGACCAACACCAAAGCGGAGCAGACAAGTAGAAACCATCTCAATATTGAAGTTTAATGAACAATTATATTTTCGCGCCATCTCTATCTATGCTCTCCTATATTATGATGCCTTGACCTCTTTAGTTTACACTTACTCTCATTGTATCAATCTAGAGAGAGAGAGAGAGAGAGAGAGAGAGAGAGAGAGAGAGAGAGAGAGAGAATAATGGGTTCTTCTCATTTGCCTTGTTCTACTTCAATGGCAGCTTTTCTGTTCAGTTTTTGTGTTGTGGCATTGTTGACGCCGGAGTTTGCTTCCGGCATAACAAGACACTACACTTTCAATGTACAATTTTTCATCACATCTTGAGAGCCTCAATATTCTTCTTTGAACTACTTCATCTTTTTTCTTTTACTATCGCGTAGTGTTGCCGATAACAGCTTCTTAAATTAACTTCACTAGTTTCTAACTGTTTTCTTTTATTTATCATATACAGATTAAGTATCATAATGTGACTAGATTGTGCAACACAAGGAGCATTGTAAGTGTGAACAAAAAATTCCCAGGTCCTAGGTTGGTGGCAAGGGAGGGTGACAAAGTCCTCATCAAAGTGATCAATCATGTCTCAAACAATGTCACCATTCACTGGTATGCAATCTATTTTATTTATTTGTTTATTAACAAGTGATATATAATAAATAGAAAATTATATATTGATGCCTTGACATTTATTTCTTTGAACTACTTCAATTTTCGTCCCTCAATATTTAATCATCTCATTTATTAATTATATATTGATGTTTTATTTCTCTTTTTCTTTCTTATTTTAATGTATTAATTCCATTCATTATAACATATTTTGTTGTAGACATTTGGTTAAACTATATATATATATATATATATATATATATATAATATCCCGATACAATTTGTATGATCTGTATTTGAGTACATTAATTTATTTGATATATTTCGGTCTATCCAACAATACAAAAATTTAGGTACATTAGTTCAATATAATATATTTCGATACATGCATTTTGGCACACACATTTCACTATTTACATTAAGTTTATTAATTCAATATAATACATTTCAGTACATACATTTCGGTACGTACATTTTGGTACATAGATTTCGGTATTGACATTTAGGTACATTAATTAAATATAATACATTTTGGTATATTACATTCTAGGTTCATTATAGTATTTCGGTACAAACATTTAGGTACATGCATTTCGGTACAAAGAAGTTAATTTAATATATTTCGGTATGGTCATTTTTGTACACTTATATTTTACATATTTCCACTAATTTCTTTTAGTATTTTTTTCATTTAGGTTCATTTATAATTGAAAGAACTAATATGTGAATATTAACAAAATCAAAATTTCAATGTGGAGTCTTTAAATAAAAATACACATTACATAACAAAAACTGAATATAAATTCTGATAAAACTATACTTCAAGGGATTAAATTGAAACGTAATCTAACACCAAAACATTTTTTTAAATTTTAATCTTTTTCAAAGACTAATATTTAAAAACCCCTATATTCAACTTGGGACTTCAGATGTATGTTTAAATGACTCATTCACTGATATAAAATATATTTATTCTTTTTAACAAAGGGGTGTATTAAACTACTCTAATCTATAAAGGAGATACAAACTACACTGTAAAAACACGAACATACTATTCTGACCAAGTAGCTCGTATCTACGTCCAGAATCTATAAGTCTAAATTAGCAAATGTGGTGATTGAAAGGAAGAAACACAGCTACTATTCATGTATGTGTTTGTTTTGTGCGTGAGAGCAGGCATGGGGTTAAACAACTTAGAAGTGGATGGGCAGATGGTCCAGCTTACATTACCCAATGCCCTATACAGATGGGTCAGTCATACACATATAACTTTACCATCCAAGGGCAGAGAGGGACTCTGCTATGGCATGCTCACATCTCATGGCTGAGATCTACCATCTATGGACCTATCATCATTCTCCCAAAGCGCAACGAGTGTTACCCTTTTGTGAAACCCTACAAGGAGGTCCCCATTATTCTTGGTAATTAAGTATAGCAAGCTAGCTAGAATTAATGACAATTTTGAAAATTTGGACATTAATGTTTTTGGAAATTGTCTTGATTTGCATGGATTTGGGTTTGTTGCAGGAGAGTGGTTTAATGTAGACCCTGAGGCTGTGATTAATCAGGCTCTTCAGACCGGGGCAGGACCCAACGTTTCGGACGCATTCACCATTAACGGTCTTCCAGGCCCCTTGTACAACTGTTCATCTAAAGGTAGTGTGTTTATGACATATTGTTATGTTATCAGACTATAAATGAGAATGCAAAGATGTCAAACTGTTTGACAACGTAACAAAATAAATTGTAATGCTTTTGTGTGAGCGGGTGGATTTTTGCAGATGTATTCAAGTTAAAGGTGAAACCAGGGAAGACATACCTTCTCCGGTTGATCAACGCCGCTCTCAATGATGAGCTATTCTTTAGCATAGCCAACCACACTCTCACGGTGGTTGAAGCCGATGCTGTCTACATCAAACCCTTTGAAACCGATACGCTTCTCATCACCCCAGGACAAACCACAAACGTCCTCCTCAAAACCAAGCCCAATTCTCCCAATGCCACATTCCTCATCCTGGCAAGTCCTTACTTCACCGGGGGTGGAACCCTAGACAATACCACCACGGCTGGAATCCTCGAATACGAGCACCCGATAACCACTCTTCAATCTTCCATCAAAACCCTTCCTCTCTTCAAACCAAGTCTTCCACCTTTCAATGCCACCAAGTTTGTCAATGTTACCCAATTCGTCCAAAACTTGGCCAAAAAATTCCGTAGCTTGGCTTCCAAGAAATTCCCCGCCAACGTTCCCCAAACCGTTGACAAAAAATTCTTCTTTACCGTAGGTCTTGGAACAGCCCCTTGTCCCCAAAATTCAACTTGCCAAGGACCCAATGGCCTGAAATTTGCAGCGTCTGTTAACAATTTCTCTTTTGCCCTTCCATCAACAGCAATGCTTCAAGCACATTTTTCTGGACAGTCCAATGGAGTTTACACCACAGATTTTCCAGCCAATCCTCTTGTGACATTTAACTATACCGGAACGCCGCCAAATGACACAAATGTGGCCAATGGTACAAAGGCATTGGTGCTGCCATTCAACACAAGTGTGGAGCTGGTGCTGCAGGACACTAGCATTCTTGGTGCCGAGAGCCACCCTCTCCATTTACACGGTTTTAATTTCTTTGTAGTTGGACAAGGGTTTGGGAACTACGATCCTAACAAGGACCCTGCTAAGTTTAATCTGGTGGACCCCATCGAGAGGAACACGGGTGGTGTTCCGGCTGGTGGGTGGATTGCGGTTCGTTTTTTAGCAGACAATCCAGGTATGCTCAACTCACAGTTCAGCAACATAACAGAACGAATTTGTAACATTTAATGATATGTTTTTCAGGGGTGTGGCTTATGCACTGTCATTTGGATATCCATACAAGTTGGGGGCTGAGGATGGCGTGGATCGTCCAGGATGGACCGCAAGCGAATCAAAAGCTGCCACCTCCGCCATCCGATCTTCCGAAGTGTTGATTTTGAGTCACCATCTGTCCGGATTTCCCTTTTTCTTGAGTGAACTTGTAATGATACTTCCCCCTTTTCGCATCAACTTAATATTCATAATATGATTAATTATGATCATATTATTTTGCTACATTAACATCTCCTGAGTCATGAAAAGAATATTACGGATTTTCTTTCTCCGGGGAGATGTTTTGTGTACATAATTCGTGGTGTATTTTTTTTTTTTTTGGAGTGATAGTTTTCGCTCATATGGTTGATGAATGTAAAGTTTTACACCGGAAATCAAACTGAATTAAACACAATTCAAGTTAAATGATTTGACTAGGAAATCAAACTGAATTAAACACAATTTAAGTTAAATGGTTTGACTAGCATGTGCATCGAGGTTTTTTTTTTTTTGTATAAAATCCCACTCATTGGATCGCACATGCGGTTAAGTTGGAGGCCGATCATCCTTGTAAATATCTTATCGTTTATTTGAAAAAAGAGTTGGGACTCCCTAGTGTGCGAGAACCAAAACTCTTTCAACATTAATCCAGGTCAACATATTATAACTTTTTTTTTTTTGTTTTTTTTTTTTTTAAGAAAATACAGATTTATTGTTTCACATTGGAGCAATTAGTTCTACAGCATTAGCGAGGAAAAATACTGCTCGAATTCTTGATCAATGGTTGGCTTCCTGCTGCTGCCTGCTGATTGACCCTCTGCAAACACGAGCACGAAAATTCTATGCCGATCAGTAAATGGTAAAAACAAAGATAAATTCCCCATGTAAAGGCAAATAGAAATTCCTTAAACAGAAACTTTCAATAGGACACCTGAATTACCTTGGTCGACACTCCATCTTCCGGATGAAAGTACATATGTGTTCGGCTTCAAACCGTTGGGGTAGATGAGATCTTCGCAACCTGTGTCCATACATTGCTCAATGCAGTCATCTCCGTATTCTGCGAAAATGTAATCCATCCGGTTTCCAAATTCCTGGATGTGTTCTTCAAGATTCTGAAATTCTTGTATTTCGCCGTGTGGATGCATAGGTTGATGGTCTCCATTCACATATTTTAGTTCATCTGCACTATGGCTGATGCCGTTCCCAGATGAAGTGGAAGGCCTATCGTATTGGCATGTCTGTGCATACACGGGTCCGACTTTAGAATCACCATAAACCAACGTTGCATAACCAGAATCTCCGGCGAAACTATTGCTGCCTCCTCCGGATTCAGGTTCAGACCTGTCATCCAGGGATGCCCCGTCTATCTTTCTGTTCAGCGTCTGTTTTTGCATATTCTTTATTTCATGGTTTCCATCAAACATGGAGACGGATTCATCAGATGGAAATACTCGTGCCCAGCACCTGTGCTTTGGTGTTGGCAAGCCCAATTGTTCCTCGTGAAATTTTCTTTTCTTCATCGGACTTATAACATTGATGACAGGGAAGCTGTTTAAGACATTAATAGCAGAACAAAGATGAGAAAAGCTGCAATTACCAATAAAACTTGGACAATCAGAACTAGTAACTATTTCAAGTTTCCTAGACTTTTGACAAAAAAACAAAAAAAGAGGGATTAGGTCAACATGGGGCCGCTTTAGGACTGCTTCTGGAAAAAAAAGGCTTTCTGACAACCAAAAACTTTACTGATTACATTTGACTGAAAAACTTAAAAAAGCTTCAGGATCATAGAAGCACTTTCTGAAGAGACACCAGCAAGATTCTGGATTTCTACTCGTTTTTTTTTACATGATCTATTAAAAGC
Organism: Pyrus communis; assembly: GCF_963583255.1. Lineage (NCBI taxonomy): Eukaryota > Viridiplantae > Streptophyta > Magnoliopsida > Rosales > Rosaceae > Pyrus > Pyrus communis. The sequence continues at coordinate 13,725,408 of NC_084819.1, forward strand.
ACTTCTAGCAAAAGTGGTTATAAGCTTATGTGCTTCTTAAAGAAGAAGTCCCAAACAGGCCTCCCATTGAGTCTCATCTAAAGTAAAGTGGAATATTGCTCCAATAAAAAATATTCAACCTTGAGTTTGAATCATTGACCAAGGGCTGGTTTGCTGAGCTCAGGGAAGCAACAATTGGACATTGAATTCATCTCTACCTCAAAAAATGCATCCCTTAAACCCAAAAAATTATCCTAAAAATGACAATTAATTAACAACACGCTCTAAATTTGGCTACTTGCAGCTGAACTCAGCAGTAACAATTAATCCGCTCGTCAAATTTAGCTACTTGATTAAGTCAAACAGTTAACAAACAAAGAGCTAGTGATCTGAAAAAATGATTAAAATAAAAGATTAAAAAGGTTGAAAGTACGCACAAAAAAAAAAAATAATAAAATAAAATAAAAAGAAAAAAGAAACCCAGGAACCAAAACCTGTGGATCTCAGATGGGTTCTCTTTGAATCCTTCCATCTCCATATCGATCCAGAGAAACGAACTGGACGAGTTAACTCAACTCAGCTCAACTCAGTGAGACGAAGGAAAATGATACAGACTGGGCTCCGAGGATCGCTACCTGCAATGCATATGGGAGAGAAACATGGATATTCCTGTCCCTGTCTCTGTCTCACTCAACGGTTACAAGGTAGCGCGTGTACTGCAGGCAAGGAGATTTAGTCTCGCGCGTGTTGCGATTTGCATGGGAGCCGCGTGGTGAATGATGAGTCGGATAGAGCCATTGGGAGTCCACGTGGTGTGGCACGAAGATCCTTGGTTCAATCAGCGACCCATCAAGTTGGCACAGAGTCGAATGTACACAAACGCATCAGTTTTTTTACGAGAGTTTTAAAGAAATACTTTAAGTACTTTTTATCTTATAATACTATTTACTTACAATATATTTTTATTATTTTATTTAAATTTTAAAGTTTTCAAATTTTTTTCATTAATTTTTTTTTCTTTATTTTTATATTCGAATCATCATTTGAAACCAAAAATTTTCTTCTATTATATTTGTCTTCCTTTTTTTTTCTTCTTGTATGAGACTTTATTGTGCGCATCATGTATTCGATGAAATACTTTAGTTCAAAAGTCTTGGCTATCTTTAACATTACTACACAGTATCTTACATCGACCCTTGATAAGCCTCTACAAAAAATAGTAATTGTTAACATATGTTGGCACAAACTTTCTAATAATTTTGACAAGAATTGACATATGCCTATTAGGTGCTCGATGAAATGGCCTAATGAAGTTTTTTTGATGATATTATGACCTCATTATTTGAAAATCCTGATTACAACCCTGCATACACCTAACATAAAAACAAAGATTTTTCAGTGTTCTTGAAACATGGCCCAACACACCAAGTGTAACAATACAATTAGTTGAAAACTTGTAAAAAAAATTTGTAACTACTGTATTATGACCAAGGTTCTAAAATATGTTAGGCGCTAGTCAGGCGCCTAGGCTAACTAGGCAGATTTAATTAAATCTATTATATTCCGTATAAATAAGTATCTATTTATACTTAAAATATTTATAATTTCATTATAAACTGAAAAAATATAATGATATATATATATATATATAATGAGCTATTGGAACATAATGAAAACATGGGAAACAAGCATATAATGTGTGTTCATTCAAGTTTCAACAAGTCTCTTACAATTTATTGGAAAAAAATAAAATGTAAAATGAAAGTTATCTATTTTATGTCTAAGTGAGTCGCAACTTAGGCGGGTGCCTAGGCAGGTTTGGACGGGTTAGGCGAGTGCCTAGGCAGTCTAGGCAAGCACCTCAGCAGGACTAGCTTCATTTCTTAATTTTCAAACGTCTAGGCATTAATTGAAGCAGTGGCCAATCACCTAGCGCCTAGGCAGGAATTTTTAGAATAATGATTATGGCACTAATATACTGGATCGTGTTTCTGGCACACTGAAAATTTTCTCCACAAAAGTGAGTGTCATTTTAATGTCACTTACCACCAGTCTTTAAAATATCGTTATCAGTGAAAATATCAATATCGATATTGGTTGTCTTCGATCGAAATAATGAAAATTTGCTTAAAAATGTGAAAATTTAAAATGAAACTTTAGAGAATGTCATATGACAGTTTGTCAATATTTAACATATATGTCGAAATATCAACGAAATCTATCGATTTTGGCTGAAAATAGTTTCTTTGATAGGGGTGAAGCCTCCATATTTTTCTTTGTTTTTTCTGATATTTCCAATGAAATATCGACCATATCAAAAAAATTTCAAAGGTTGCTTACCAGTCATTCTCAGTGATACAAATGTTTTAGTTTTAATTAAATTGTTAAATTTGATTTTCTATTTTCTATGTGAGATTTTTTTTATTTGATTTTTAAAATTGTTAAATTTAAAAGTAAAGCAAAACTAAAAAATCACAAAGATAAATTTAGTTAAATAAGATCCAAAGCAGCGACGTAAAAAACGTTATATTAAAGAAAAATTACACAAAAAATTATTTATATTTTTTTTACTGGGGATTTTATTTGCACTCATAAAAGTCAGCCTTCACTCATTCAATTAATCTTCCCTTAGAGCAACCCCAGCGTGGGCTGGTGCTCGGGGGACAAGGGACGAAATAGGGCCAGATAGCTTGGCCTTGAAGCTCCAGCGTGGACAGCCCGAAGGAAAGTGGAGGCCCGAGCTCTGGGCTTGTGAGGAATTGCTAGCCCGAGAACCCGAGTGGATGTGACGCCAGAGCCAACATCATCCCGGTGTTAGCCCAATTTTATATTTTTTTTGTCAGGCGCGTAGGGGCACGTCAGCCGACAGTTTTTCAGAGTATGGGGCCCACGTAGCAGTCTGCCAAGGTTACCGTTGGCAAGCCACTTGGCTTCCCACGTCCGTTTGGTCTCAACGGCTCTTTAAATTGGACCGTCCGATTTGCAAAGGTAATAAAAATAAAAAAAATCTTATTTAAAATCAACCGTTGGATCTGAGATCAACGGTTGATATTATTCTGTTTTATAAATAAATAAATAAAAAGAAAAAATAGTTTTAAAATTAAGAAAAGTTATCGTTGTGACACGTGGCACAATCTAGAGTGTTGGAATTCAATTTTTTTTTAAAATCTAACTGCAGAGATTAATTAGTTCAATAAAAAATTGTAAAAAAATTGTAAAAAATTGGAAAAAAAAAATCTGAATTTTTTTAAAAAAAATTGTTTTTACTTTTCTATAAATACCTTCTCATTATCATTTACCATACACCACAATTTCATATTTTCTCAACTACTGTCAATCAAATTCCTATCTTTTTCTCAAAGTTTCAATCCAATTTTTTTTTCAACAAAATGACTACTGATGCAGGTATGAATTGGATGCTTCTTGAAGATATTGCGTTGTGTACTAGCTGGGTTGAAGTTACTCATAGTTCCCTTACGGGTAATGAGATGCAGTTGCGAGAAATGTGGAGTCTTATTCATACCAATTATCTTGAGAAAATGGGTGGGAAAAGAATCAAAGAATCGATATCCAGTCGTTGGAAATTACTTAGCCAATCGTTTAGTACATGGAGAGACGTCTTGACACAAGCCAGTAATAATATTCGAAGTGGGGTAAATTATGCGGATCAGGTAACAATATATTATTTATTTGTTACCTACTTTCATTATAATTATTTGTTTGTATTATTTATTTGTTAACTACTTTTATTATAATTATTTGTTTGTATTATTTATTTGTTGACTACTTTCATTATAATTATTTGTTTTTAGGTTGTAGATAATACCACGTGGCATGCGTCATTAGTTAAAAATCTGATGGAAATCTATCCTCAAAGATTGTAAACAGATTATGACACATGACGCGACGTGATTGGTTAATAATCTTATCGGAAATCCATCACCAATAATTGTATTTTCGGTTAATGACACGTGACACAACGAGTACAATTAAAAATCTTATCGGAAATTCATCACCAATAATTGTCTTTTCGGATTCTATGATAAGTGGCGCAACGAGAACGATTAAAAATCTTATCCAAAATTGCAAATAAAATTATTTTGTATTATTTTATAACTTTTCAGATAATAACACGTAACACAACGAGAACGATTAAAAATCTTATCCGAAATTACAAATAAAATTATTTTGTATTATTTTATAAATAAATAAAATACTAATATTTTATTGCCTATTGCCAGGGCTATTGAAGTGTAACGATGAAGCTGCAAAATGCGATTACTGTTCATTAAGGGCAGTTACTGTTCACTAAGGGCAGTTACTGTTCACTGGGTGGATAACATAGTGTATTACCTAGGGAAAGGATTCCCACGCTGGAACTGCTCTTTATAACAAACAATAAAGAAAGTGGGATGCTAGGTATGAGTTACTTTGAGGGGTAAAATGAAAAAAATTGTACATATTGTTGTACAACTTTGCCCTTCGATAACTATGTACATATAAAGTTCATTTGGTGTCGAAGATTAGCATATGATAGATCACTTGTAATATTGAAGGTGTGGTTGAATAGTCTGTTATTTTAAAAGATCGGAATAAGATTAAGATGCGAAGTAAACTGATCTCTTTAAATCTTCTCATTTGGGAGGATTAAAATTGATAAGTTTTTGACTGAACAATCTATCATATCGTTTGACCTGTATGAAGACCGAGTCCCATCTTAGTTGGTTCATATCAATCAGATTGCCCGAGTTTGCTTTTACAGTGAGTTGAACGAAGTCTGTTGACTATTGAATCTATTCGAATATTCCTACCTAGGCCCATACCTTCATTTTGCTTGTAGTGATTGGTTTAAGGTAGGATTGTGCCAATGTCAATCCTTTTTATTCGATTTATTCACAACGACTCTCTTTTACTTCGCATCTGTCTGATCGTATACATTCTCTGCCATGCTTCCTCAATCATTATGAAAGGCGGAAATTATAAAATTATTTTTGTGGGATCGACTGTATGCATTCCAAGTTGGTCACAATTGTTTTCGTTTCTTCCTTCTAACATACCTTACTTATAGCGGATCATCCATCGCCATCCAATCTAGACACCAAACGAACCCAAAAAAGCAACTACGGAATTAAAAATGCTAGCAGTTTCAATTGAACAAAGGATTTTCAGTAAAAGAAGAAAAAGTGAACCACCATTTCTCTTATTTCTTTAACGTTACAAAGGATTACAATTCTTCCAAGTTACACAAACACCCCGCTGTCTCTACAAAAGGTGCCCTGGCTGGTAAAAGCTGGGATGCTGATTCTCCTCTCTGTACAAAACCCTATCAACTGAAGGCCATGCCGTAAAACTGTAAAACTATGGTTCAACGTAACTACCCGACGACAAGCGAAAAAACAAACTCACATCCTGCGCCTAGTTTCTCAGAGACCGATTAGTTTCGGCTATTGACAAGGACCCTATAATCAATTGTTTCCCCTAAAATCGTTTCGTTGAAACAGTTTCAGGAACTCCTAGACAATGAATTCCATTAGCAGGAGACAAGGAAAAGTCCTTTTGCTTCTTTTGGAGCGACTCGTAGGGGGACACTGGAAAAGGACTGCCAGACATCATCACAAGACAGGTCTGTCCAACCCGACCACGCTGGTAAGTCTTGTGGGAATGAAAATCAAGATCATGAACCCGGGAAAAATTCATTCTGACATTGATGCTCCAGAAGGGTAATCATAGGCTGTACGAAAGTGAAGTCCGGATCCAATATGTCCCGATGTGGGGAGTGCCCAACTGCAGATATTTGATCCCAATACCTACAGCAGTCAAATATGACTTGAATGTAATGGATTTGTAAAATAAAGTAAAAATCACAATCTACCATAAGACTGAAAAGTAGATTCAGATTGCACCGTTGGTGCTTCAATTTGGATTGGTCACACTTCTGGCCTAGTAAACAATCATTCTAGTTTCTAGCTGTTAGGTTGAGCAGAGCAGAGAAGCATTATAGGCTAAATATGATCCGAGTTGCCACTGGAGAAACTAAAACTTTAAACCGCGAAAACAACATTAATGAAGAGTTTACATAGTTTTAACCACCAAATAAAAGTGGGAGGGAAAATACCGTTGTCAAATTTTCATAGGCACCACGATCATATGGATGGGAATATATTTGCCCTCCTTTCTCTGCAAGCCACATACCTCTCACTCCTTCATGGTACTGCCAGAAAGAAGGAAAAAGAAGTGCTATGAAATAGCGGTCCAGATATCTAAATCAGATTTGCCGCCAAAAAAAGAACAATAATATACAATTTGTTAATTCCTAATAACCTCAATTGTGGTCTTGTTTTGCAAAGTGAGGTAGATATGCCAACCTAAAAGAACACTCAGTGCCACACATAAGGGAACTAGCAACAGCCCAGAAATGACCTGAAACTTGAAAAGAGAAAATGATAAGCAAGCTGTCTTGTATCCAAGTATCAAACATAAACCCAACACTTAACCTTACATATGCAGTTTGAAAAGAGTCTCCAGGCTCCTGGTCTTCTTTTTCGGGATCATAAGTTAGGCTACCCACAAGCAAAACCTGAAAGTTTAACCGCAGATCCAATGTTAAACAGGATGAAATAAATAAAAGAAAAGAAAGAAAATTATATCTTAAGCATTCACCATCTTTTCACTACAAAGAGAGTCACCTTCTATGGCTACAAAACTAATGTATGATCAAAAGGAAACAGGCATATTTTCTACATGAAGAAAGGAAAACAAATTCCCAGCGGTCAATGCATGCAATTACAGCAGTCAGGAAAAAAATGCCAATGTCCAGTTGGGTTTAGTAACTTAATAACTTACCAGGGAATAGAGGCATGCTATTACAGCATACACAACAAAGATGAAAAAGACCTTATAGTTTGCATGGCCAACGCAGTTATTAATCCATATGCAATGATGATCCTTTACAACCAAGAGGCAGCACGTTAACACATTATCCAGGAAATACAAGGCATCAAAGAATAAGATGGATAAAGCATACCATGCGCAAAACACATCTTTTGCATACACGACAATGATGTGCACGAGCTGGCTTATAGTGAGAACACTTTTGGCAATATCTTAAATCCCCTCCCTGCAAAATCATTCACCCAACAATTATCCAAAACACAAAGACTCCCACTTTCTATAATATATCCTGCAGCCTGCTCCAAGTAAAGAGCCATTGCTTCTACGTTTATTTCTCTTTTTTAAATAACAATATTAAAAATAACTTCGGATAGCCGATTCAGATGAAACCTTTATCAAACAAAATAGAAAGAAGGCAATATACTAACATTCTCAGTTTCTTTCCACATGATACAGAACGTAACTTAAAAATCTAAAGGAGTGAAATGCAAGAACAGTAAATTCTTATTAATGTATTCTCAGTTTCTTTCCACATGATACAGAACGTAACTTAAAAATCTAAAGGAGTGAAATGCAAGAACAGTAAATTCTTATTAAAACATTTAATAATATTGTTTTAGAAACACTTCAAAAGCGCAATGTCAGGGGGAATAAAACTCAACTATCCACTTATCGTGTTCTAATTGATTCTTAATTGTGGTGCCCTTCTTTCATTGCAAGGCAAGAAGGGTGTTTCTAAAATATTAGGTTTTGTTACGATTTTGGCTTGTCAAAGTTAATGTCCTATTGCCAGATACATCAAAGAGCAAGATCCAGAGAGTCAGAATTATTAACAAGTTTTAGGTCTTTTTCTCTAAGTATAATCTCATCAAGAGCTTGTATGTGAAAAGCCTTTCACAAAAGAAAGATATTAACCCAGGGCCTACCTCCTCCTCAACCCACCCCATCCTGTGTCATCTTAGCTAATGCCTAAGAATTACTGATCGTAAGAATACAATCAGGCACAAGTACATGTGGCAACATAACAATGCTCTAGCTTTAAAACAGCATACTATCCAGAATAAAATAACAATTAAGTTTAGACGTTTCGTTCACCCAATAGGGAAATCACACCAAACATCTTGACGTCCGGTAAAGCTATTTCTACCTATGAGAATTGGCATTTTATGCAACAAACTGCGAGGTTAAAATTAAAAAATGAACCTTGGTGGATAAATCGGTTAGGGTTTCCAGATATAGATTTTCCATTTGATGCATGCACATCTATACGAAGATCACACCCCATGAGTATCTGTGCTCGAGCATACTGGGAAACATGTAAGTAAAGGAAAGTTGGCATTTTCTGCAAAATTGACTGATTAGGTGATGCTGCTAAGTTTGAATAACAAAATCTGGGAGGTCTAGATTTAGAGAGGTGGTTAGTTTTCCAAATGTAGATTTGCCATTGATTTCGGTGCAGTACACAAAGATCATAGCCTGCGAGTATCAGCATTGGGGCATACTGACAAACACGAGTTGGCCCCACTCAATCATGTGAGAACATTGTTTAGTTGTGAGGGCTACTGAACATTATGATACAAGAGGAATGGTAGATGAAAAGGGGCAAGCAAACCCTATTGGATTGGTTCTAGTTCCGGCTTACTTAACATTGTATATTGATATAGGAGACTTAAGATCACGACATGCAATCGTAATCTTGTTTCTCAACTTTCCTTTTTGAAAATAAAAACTGAGGTAAGACAATGCCAATCAGAGATAGTAGAAACAACAAGTATTGGAAGTTGGAACCACATGTCCATCTCAGCTTAGCAATTATTAAAAGCACAGCTTTCACTAGTATATGGAAAGGCATTATAATTAATGACACTTCTGTATAATTGCAATGACAATAGAAACCATGACATCGATTTACTGCAAAACACAAAGGGTGACTCAAAGCAAGGAGCATACGCGCCAAGTTATCTACTTGCTCATTATCTACAAGTTCCTTGGCCTATTGGGCAGCTTCATTACAAGTTTAAAAGATCAAACATTTTTACTGTTTCAGGAACAACGGTTCATTCACTGTATATCAAAATTATATCTTTCCTTTTAAATCCATCCTAATTGTTATCATTCTTTCGCAAAAACAAAACTATGTAAGCAATTGTTACAAAGTTTTACTAAATCAGGATCAAAGTGACTCGATGACGTTACACGAATTGCATACTACAAAGATGTTATTTTTCTAATTCCCCGACAACTCGAAATCAGCTCAGCTAAATTAAGCACCAATGCACCTCCTATAAGCTCTTATATCATTATCTCCTCCCTAGTTTCTACAATGTCTAACAAGTTAACCCAAACTAAAGCATCCTGCTTTCGATTTTCCGGCCAAAGAAATAAAGCCCTCTAATTTCCCAAAACATATTATTAACATATTTAATCAAAATCAATTTACAATTTCAAAATATATGCAAGAAAATTGGCTTCACCAATCGGTGGCTAATCTAACATCTAATCTAACAAAATATATTGTTTGACAACAAAAAAAAAAAAATCATAAAATTCCAATTTTACAGAAATTATTGAAATGAGCAAGAGAAATCGATTCTACATTAAACGACACAGCTTTGAGATAGAAAACAGCACGAATTCGATACCTTGCGCTTGATCTCGTGCATAGGGTTACCCGAATCTTCAACGTCGGGCATGTACGTGGAGGGAACCCGACCCGGATCCCTGAAGACGGAAGCCGAGTAATTGAAGACGCACATGACGGCCACGCCGGTGAAAACGACGGCGTTCATCAAGCCCGGCGACGACATGAGACCGAACCAACGGTCTATGAAAATGAAGACCGTGGAGAAGTAAATGTATGCGATTGCCAAAACGACGACGGTTACGGGCAGGGAGAAGCCGAGGCTTCGCGTCATTGTGTCTGGAATATTCTCCGGCGGTGGAGGAGGGCCTGGAGGAGGCACCGGCGTCAAAACGACGGCGTCTCCCGGGGATTGGGTGTCGTTTTCAGCTGGCAGAATGCGAGGATTTGGAGGTTGGTGAGTCGGCGACCGAGTTTGCAAAATCAAAGATGGTGCCGGTCGTTTCTGATTTAAGGTATTACCCTTCATATTTTATATTTCTTACATATAAGTCCTTGTTTAATATATTATTGGATCATTGATCAATTGTTTTTCTTTTTTAGGTAAATAAATGCTTTGTTAAACAAACAAACAAACACAAAAGGGGCCACACTAACAAACAAGGAAACCATTACCAAACCACAAATTGGGTAATTAAGCAACAAATAGACTATTACCCAACCAACAATCTAACGTTTTACAAAACTCCACTAAACCATACCAAATACTAAGTGAGGAGCTAATAAGAAAAACCTGCTTATGTTTATAAAATAATAAAAACAAGTGGCAGTATGACTGTTAAACTAAATAAACTTTTCAATAGTAACTTCGTCTCGCATAGTACTAATGTTTGTGCAAAAATGTTGATACTCAATAAACAAAATCAAAACACAAATGACGTTTTATCGCAGTGGCAAAAAGTAATCATGCATATGCATCTTTATATGGATTCGATCCGCATTCATTTTCCTTCTCCCTAACAACTAACAATTCATTAATTAAATAATATTTGTAGGAGATGCATGAATGAAGTATAAACTTGAGCTGGAAAGCGTTCCAGAGTTCATGATTGAGACAAATACTGCTCAAAAAGTAAAAGGAGATATTCTATTACATTTCGATATTACAATAATTGAATGGCCTTACAAGTCAAAAACCTAACCCAAATCTTTCACAGGAAGGGATACTACTACTAAACCATAACCCTTTTCCACTAATCCCCTTTTTCTGGGGAGCAACTGGACAAAAAGAATGAAATGGAAGCACAAGAAATCTATGAGCGAAGCGTGAAACTAACACTTGGGAAGATCGGACGGTGGAGGAGGAAGCTTTTGGTTGCGTCTTTTTCCATCCAAGACCACCCAAGCCATCTTCAAGCCCCAGCTGGTGTGCACTTCTAGGTGGCAATGCATGAACCAAACACCTATTTTGCAAATCACCATGTACAAGAGAAGAAACAAATCAGATTGCTAAACCCTAATTCCATTCCAAATTTCTCACCAAGGCTAAAGATATTTGATAACAAATGTTAAACCTTTATGAATCAAGTGACCAACTTGATTAACCTTGTCAACAAATAAAGAAGAAAAAAATCCTAAGAAAAGTGTGGGCTATGATGATATTGTGTCAAATTTATATTAATGAGGATTTACTGTTTACCTGGATTATCGGCGAGGAATCGAATGGCAACCCAGCCACCAGAAGGCACACCAACGGTGTTCCTCTCAGCAGGGTCAACAAGGTTGTACTTTTTAGGGTCATTTTTGGGATCAAAGTTCCCAGAACCCAAACCCAGCACAAAGAAATTAAACCCATGGAGGTGAAGTGGGTGGCTCTCCGCCCCAATAATGCTAGTGTCCTGCAAAACAACCTCCACAGTAGTGTTGAAAGGCAGCACCACCACCTTAGTTCCACTGCTCACGGCAATGTTGCTGGGTGGACTGCCTGTGTAGTTGAACTTGAATGCTGGGTTTGCAGGGAAATCTGTGGTGTACACACCTTTTGATTGGTTGAAGAAATGAGCTTGCAGAAGAGCTGTATTGGGTTGGACAAATGTCACGTTGTTAATGGCTGCTGCTAACCTAGTATTATTTGATCCTTGGCATGTCTGATTTTTTGAGCATGGGAGAACTCCAAGCCCTACAGTGAAGAAGAATTGCTTTTGAACAGTTTTCGGAACATTTGCCGCCGGGAATTTGGGATTGGCCAGGCTGAGAATTTTCTTGTTGTATTTCATGGAAAACAATGTGTCATTGAGCTTTGGAAGGACTGGTGTGAAAAGCTGCTTTTTCTTGTTCTTGTTGTTGGTTGAGGAAGAAGCAACTTCGTATTCTAGTAATCCTGTGGTTGTGGAGTTGTCAAAAGCAGCTGGGCCGGACACATAAGGCCGAGCTGCCATGACAAATTTGGCATTTGGGGACTTAGATTTGGTCCTCAGAAGCACATTTGTGGTCTGTCCTGGTGTGATTAAAACTGTTTGGGTTTTGAAAGGCTTCACATAAACAGCATCTGCTTCGACCACAGTGAGGGTGTGATTGGCAATGCTGAAGAAGAGCTCGTCGTTGAGCGCAGCATTGATCAACCGCAGCAGATATGTTTTCCCCGGCTTCACCTTGAGCTTGTATGTATCTAGTTCAAATATATTAAACATTGTTTATTTACAATACATAAAACAAATTAATGCTCTAACTTTGAACTAGGAAATGTTGATTACTTATTAGCCAATACCTTTTGCTGAGCAGTTGTATAAAGGACCTGGAAGACCATTGATGGTATAGGCATCAGAAACATTTGGTCCCAACCCTGTTTGTAAGGCTTGACTGATTACTGTTTCTGTGTCTGCTTTCCACCATTCTCCTGCAATTCAATATAAATTTCACTGTTTAGAAATTCTTTGTGCATGGCGTTAAAGAAGAATGGGCACACATCGATATTGTTAAAAATTTATCGATAACATGTCAACATGTTTTGCTGTCAACAGCGATATGGACACATTATCCATAACATCAATAATAAATAACATAAATATATGCAAAACTAACGTACCGAAAATGATGGGAACTTCTTTCAAAGGTTGAGGGAAAGGGTAAGGCACGTGTCTTTTAGGGAGGATGACAATAGGTCCATATACAGTTGCCCTAAGCCAGGAGATGTGGGCATGCCAAAACAATGTGCCTCTTTGACCAGTAATGGTGAAGTTATAGACATAACTCTGCCCTATCTGAATTGGGCACTGTGTGATATAAGCAGGTCCATCTGCCCATCCACTCCTCGTTTGCCTGACTCCATGCCTGCAAATTTCTCCAAATTTTAAGCATTAAAGTTTGAAGTTTAAAAAACATTATCCAAACAACCAAAGCTAAGCAGAAGAATTGTACCAATGGAGGGTGAGATTGTGCTGAACATGGTTGACCACCTTGATCACAAGCCTGTCACCTTCTCTTGCGATGATCCGAGGCCCCGGAAACTGCCCGTTGACAGTTACAATGCTCTTGGTTTGACAAAGCCTTGTCACATTTTGTAACTTGATCTGTGCAATGCAATAAACATGGACAATATTTTTTAAAGAGTAATATATAAAAGATAGAACGCATTTTCAACAAAAAATTAAATTATGGGGGCACTAAACATGTCATAAGCCGTATATAATTCACGGTATAGTGATCATTTATTATCTATTTAACGTTCCTCTAGTTCTTTTCTAATTAAAACTTTGACACCGGTTCAATTTATACATGTGATATTATAAATGAAGTACGCGTAATTACATACATCGAACTTGTAATGCCTAGTAAACCTAGCATGTTTTGCAAATGCAGGCTCAGGAAACATGCACAAAAATGCACAAACTACAAAGAAGATGGCCAATGAGAAGGCTGTTGATGAAGGAAGACTAAAACCCATCTCTCTGATCTCACTGGTCACTCAATCTGCTGAATTGTTTTCAAATGCTGATGCAAGAAAGATTAAGATAATCAAGCATTTTATAGGGTTTTTTAATTAATAAAAGTCAGTGACATTTGGTTGCAGTTGCCTTCAGCAACAAATTTCATGTTCAAAATCAGACCAGACTTGAGTAGATAGAGCTGCTGGTCAAGTTTTACTTTAGAGTGCTGCTAAAGCCTGATTATTATGGTTATAATAATTGATTAATATCTCCCTAACAGTGTCACATGGTGTTCCTGTAATGCCCCTTTCACTTTACAATCTTAATTTAACAGATACATGCTACTTACGTGGGTATTTATGTCAAATTAAGATGAAAGCAAATAGCAATGACTGTCGTTTTTGGTAGAAGACAAAATAACAGATTGATCTGAGAAAATATGGGGCTTCAATTGCATGGTTGCTTGGTAGACTTCAACCTCCTACCGTTGATGCTTACTAGTAAAGAAAAAAGGAAGGTGTTAACACCATCTTGTTGGCTGTCGTTTGTTATATATTTATCCTTACAATCCTAACAGCTTTGATGTTAATGGTTTTGTATTATAATATTAATCCTTTCAAAGTCTCCTTTCAGATAATTCACATCTGGTTTTGCCACCAAGCCAACAATTGAAATTAATCATCCACAGGAAACTAAATATCAATTGATTAAGAGCAGTTTCCCTTGACATGGATTCATCCCTCTTCAAATATCGCTTGTATATAAATAAAATAAAATATAAATGAAAGTAGAACGCTCTTTTCACAATAATTGGTTACGTGACCAACTTGTGATAGGATAATGTGATTTGTGTGCACTCAATGTTTGCAACAAAACTTTAAATGGGTAAATTTGTTTTGGGGAAACAATAATTATATACCATATCTATGCTCTCTCGTATCCATGTTTGATTATTTTCACTGTTTTTATTTGATGTATTCAATCCGATGACCATAAATCATGGGTCAATGAGAAACTAAAAATAGTGTGACAAAATCACCTTCTACTCTCTAGCTAGTAGGGTTGCAACTCGGGTGGGTTCGATGGTAAATTCAATCCTAACAATCATTTACAATTCAGAACTGGATCTGGACTATGGTTTCATTGAGCCGAAAAAAATATGAATCCAACCTAACTCAGGGTGAATTCAGGTTAATGCCAGTAGGGTCCGGGTTTACTAGAACATCAGCAATGAAAGACAACTAACATTAGGTTGGTGAGATATAATGTAGTGAAGCAAGATTAGTTCTTAGATTTCGTAGCCCATGTTTGAAAATTAAAGTGAGCTCGCTGACATATCACTCCATGTATTTTGCTCTCATTTGCATGAAAGAGCAAAAAAGAATGATTCATTTAGATAAATCTCAATCGTTCACTCGTGAAAAAAATAAATATTAAGAGGAAGGCCTCCATTACTAGAAACTTGAAAAATGATCCGTAACCAAGAAAAGTCATGGATGTACGAGGCCAATGAGATTAACCACAGTGGAGCCACATATCACGTCCTTATCCTCCTCATTTTTTGGATTTCAGCTCTGCTTACAAGAAATTAGTGACCTGTTTCTTTTCTTTTTTTTTTTTTTTTTTCCCAAAGAAATTAATGAGATGTTTTCCACATGGAATTGATCTATTAAAACTTGAAAATTTGATGATTAATCTGCAATGCTCGGGCCAGACGGAGATTGGCCCTCGAGTGCAAAGGCAGAAGCGAACTTGACTGCAAGACTCACCAGTCGAGCAGGGACGAAAGTCGGTCTTACGTATATAACAAGAACAAGAAAAGGTTCACCAAAGAATAATAAAAATGGGCACAACAGAACTGAACTCGAAGTAGTACGTGCTTGCTCTTCCTTCACATGGTCTAGCTGATCATTCATGGACCTGCAGGGGTATAGTCACCATGGGAGCACAGCTAATGGGAACAAGTGCATGCCTTTTATACCTTCCGCACCTAATCTTTGTTGGAAATTATATATTATAATTAATATTATAATATTTAATATTTATATGAATGAAAATAAAAGTCATGTGTCATAGTTGAATTCAAATTCATGAGTTAAGTCTGTTCATTAGAACTTTAGGCAGCAGTCACAATGTTTTAAAAATGGTGGCTTTAGTTCTATATAAACTCAAGCATCCCACCTATCTAATAGAATTAAGAGAAGAGTTTTCTCCAAAGTCTTAGTAAAAATCCAAGTCGTGTCTTGAGAGTACGGAATATATGAAGTTCGCCAGAGTCCAAAGATTGAAGTGTTTTGACTTCGGATTATAGATTGTTGCATCCTGGAAGACGGACGCCTACCGAACTACAAGCACAAGAGTAGGACCGAAATTCTGTCTTTAGGACATTGCATTTATACAAGCCTCAATCTCCAAGTTTGTCAGTTTTTCTAATTTTCTCTCTAGTTGTTTATATTAATCTCATATATAATTGATCTTGTGAATTTCTTTGTAATTATTATGTTTGGAATTATATTGTTATTTTTCATATTTTCTAATATTGTTCCAACAACCTTGACCCCAATCCCCTACTGATATTCCACATGACAATGTCTCCGTCATAATTAACTCATAAGATACAAATTATCCTCATCATTTGGATCGAAAGCTACCATCTCAAGTTCATCATCTGGGAAAAAATTGGGGTGCAGAAAATAACGCGGTGTCTGTTTCGTACACAATTTCTGAGCTCCTCTCTCTTCAGTGTGATCACCATTTCTCCACGTCCTGAAGTTAGTTTTGTTAATAGTGTTTAATGAAAATATGGCATAAACTGAAATATAGGTATGAAATTAGTGTTTGGATTCCTTTGTGTGTACATTAACACCTACCTAATCTAACAAAGTTAAGTTTCCGAAAAAATAAAAAATAAAAAAAAGAAAAAGAAGAAATCTGGAAAAATCAAACAGCGACAACCTGACAAGCCCTAGAGGAGCCAAACTCAAACCTCGACAAACAAACAATGAAATTGGGTATAAAAAAATTTGACGCCTGAAATTAGTACTTTGAAAGATTCTTATAATGATACTAATCCATAAAATTGAAAAATAATGGAAAAATTATTATCGTTCTTTAATGTACCTCTGGTAAATTATCGATTCGATGTTTGAACACATTTGACAATGGAGAGTTAGAACCATCTTCCTCTTCATCTTGGCCCTTTAAAACTAGCTTTCTTTTTATTTTTTTTATTTTTTTATTTTTTATTTTTCATCAATGAGAACCAAACCTTAGGCAAACTAGATCAAATTTGACTTGTTTGTAATTGTGCACAAACAAACTTAGTCTTGGATTTTTTTTATACATAAAGTGGACGGCTCTAGAATGAGTTTTGAAAATAAACTTGGATTAAATCTGTGTGTGAAATTCAGTTTTGGAAAATAATTTTTGGACTTATGTTTTCTCTTTTTACACTCCTTTATTTTTATCTCTTAAATTTTATTTTGGATTTATTTAATCCAAGAGCTAAAGAAAAACAAATTGCAAAGGAATAAAATAAGTGCGAAAACCACTTATCTTCCAAAGAAAGAATGCTTTTCAATGATATTGTATTCATATCATTCAAAGGTATATATACAATCCTATCATAATAAAGGAAAGAATAATCACATCCTAAACTAGAAAACCAAATATGGTAGGAATCCCACAATTGTAGGAATCCTAATGCAAGTCAACACTCCCCCTCAAGTTGGTGCATAGATGTTGCATATGCCCAACTTGTCTAGAAACCTCGAGAACTTGTCACTAGAAACCGCCTTAGTGAGAATATCTGCTACTTGGTCTTCAATTTCTTTGGGAGGAACCTCGATTACTTTGCTTTCCAGCTTCTCTTTAATAAAGAACCTGTCAACCTTCACATGCTTGGTTCAATCATGCTGCACAGGATTATGAGTGATATCACGAGCAGCTTTATTGTCACACAATAACTTCATCGACTGACCATGTTTGACCCCCAAGTCTTCTAACAGAAACTTAAGCCATAAGATTTCATAAATACCAAGTGTCATACCTCTAAATTCAGCTTCCACGCTTGACCTTGCTACGACATTTTGCTTATTGTTTCTCCACGTTACTAAATTTCCCCCAACAAAGGTGAAATACTTAGATGTCGAGCGCCTATCATCCGTCGATCTTGCCTAGTCAGCATCTATATAGCACTCAATTTTGAAATGCCCATTTTGCCGAAACAAAATTCCTTTACCAGGGCTTCCTTTCAAGTAACTCAATATTCTCATAACGGCACTCATGTGTTGTTCTCCTAGATTATGCATATATTAACTAACTACACTTAATGCATGAGCAAGATTTGGCCTAGTATGGGCCAAGTACATTAATCTTCCTACTAACCTTTGGTACCTCCCCTTATCAACCGGGTCTTGGTTCTGATTGATACCCAACTTCATTCCTTCAGCTAATGGAGTAGATATCGGCTTACATGCCGACATACCGGTTTCTTCTAACAGGTCAAAAACATACTTCCTTTGTGATAGAAATATCCCAGACTTGCATCTTGACACTTCAATCCCAAGGAAATATTTTAAAGAACCCAGATCTTTCATTTAGGTAGAAAAATACTTTTTCAAGGCTGCTTATTCACCAGGGTCGTTACCGATCACCATGATGTCATCCACATATACAATGAAAGTTGTAACCTTTTCGTTCTGGCATTTCAAGAATAACGTGTGATCCTAATTACTTTGCCTATAACCGAATGCTCTCATGGACTTGGTAAATCCACCAAACCAACCTCTCGAAAACTGCTTCAACCCATACAATGATTTACATACCTTTTGTTTCTATATATCCGGATCATTTCACCCTGGTGGAAAAGTCCATGTAAATCTCCTCGGTTAGATCTCCACGGAGGAATGCATTTTTTATGTTGAATTGTTGCAAAGGCCAATTTAGGTTTGCTGTGATGGATGGTAGAACACGAATTGTATTGATCTTTGCCATTGGTGTGAACGTATCGGTGTAGTCGATGTCATATTTCTATGTATATCCTTTTGCCACCAATCTTGCTTTAAAGCGATCCACCATTCCATCTGCTTTGTATTTCACTGTATAGACCCATTTGCTCCCATAAATTTCTTTCTAGCTGGTAAGTCAATAATTTCCCAGGTAGCATTCTTCTTTAACGATTTCAATTCCTCGTTCATTGCATCTTTCCAGCGAGAATCTGCTAAGGCCTCCTGTACATTGTTAGGAATAGATACAGTAGATAATTGATATACAAATGACTTATTTGATTCTAACAGGTGACAGGTAGACACATAATTGTTTAATGGATATCTCACTCTTGAATCCGAATTTGGTTCATTCACGGAATACTTATGTTTACACTTAGGATTTGCCTCATAAATGGATTTCGGAATACCTCGGCTAATACGCTTTGGAAGATGGCTAAGTAGAGGTGCATCTGATGTAGAAGACGATTGGTTATGAGAATTACAGAAGACGAGTTCATACATTGACCTGATATAACATATAGAGAAAGATTCTGTGATAGTTGCTGCTCGGTTCTATTGACACTAGTGGGCTGTTGCGACTCAATTCCATCAAAAACAGTGGGTTGCAGCTCACTTTCAAGCCCAAAACCCGTATGACCCGAAGGCTGGTCTTCCATATACCTTTCAAGCCCAACACCTGTGGAACCCGTGGGTTGGACAATATCCTAATTTGTTGGTTGTTGTTCGGTATCCTGCTGATCACCTACAATTGTGCGCTGCTGCTCTTCATGTGCCATGGGCTCCAAATATGAAGGCTGCAATTGATGCTCTTCATGCAGCTCATTGCTAACCATGGGAAAGTAATCAAGGGTTAGAACTTCATTATCTCGATACTCCCTCTGAAGTGATGACTCAGAGGATCCAAAAACCATGTCCTTCTTATGGAAAATCATATCCTGATTGATAAACATTTTCTTGCTCAGAGGATGATAACAATGATATCCTTTCTAAGTAGTGGCATAACCCAAAAACACACAAGGGAAGGTTCGAGGCTCAAGTTTATTGTTTCGTTGAGGAAGATGATGGTGAACAAAAACAACACACCCTAAGACCTAGGGGGGAAGATTTGGAGTCAGTGGACAGCTCGTCTGAGACATGAGAACCTGAAATGGCTTATGGAATTTGATAGTACGAGAAGGAAGACGATTAATAAGATAGGTCGCGGACGTAAGTGCTTCACCCCAATAATGTAGAGGCAGATGTGCCTCAATGAGCGAAGCATGAACCATCTCTAACAAGTGTCTATTTTTACGTTCGACAACCCCATTCTGTTAAGGAGTATGCTGACACGTGGTTTGATGAACAATACCATGCAGTTCAAAGAAGGAACGAAGTTCCATATTAACATATTCACCCCTATTGTCACTTCTAAGAACCTGGATATTCATGTTGTACTGCACAACAACCATTTTATGGAACTTTTGAAAAGCCAAACTAACTTCACTTTTTGACTTTAACAAACTAACCCAAGTCATTCTTGTACAATCGTCAAAAAAAGTGACAAACCAATGAGCACCACCAAGAGTAGCTATTTTCGACGGACCCTATACATCATAATGCACAAGGAACAAAACTTTTATTTAAACTAGGAGGAAAGGGAGTTCGATGGCTCTTAGCAATTTCACAAACATCACATTTAAACTGAGAAACATCATTCTTGACAAACAAACTAGGAAATAACTTATGCAGATAACCAAAACAAGCATATCCAAGGTGTCGGTGCCACATCCAAATGTCTAACACTTTATTATTATCGCCTTGAGAATCATCAACGGAAAGAGCTTGAGTCAGCAAGCCAGAAGTTTTGGTTGTCAACTCCAAGTAATAAATTAAGTTTCCCTCGTTTAATACCATAACCAATTGTCTTCCGTGTCCGGATGTCGTTAAAAACACAAAAATAGGGCCAAAAAAATAACCAAACAATGTAAGGCAAGGGTTGTTTGGGCAACAGATAACAAATTATAATTTAGAGAGGGAACCACAAGAACAGTGTCAAGTTTCATGGTGTTAGAAAGGGAAATAGTGTCTTCCCCAATAACAGGGATGACATTACCATTAGCGATGTTGACTACGATTTGTGTGGAGGTTTTTAATGATGAAACCTGTCTAGAATCACAAGTCATAAGTTCAATAACTCCAGAATCAATTATCCGTTTATTATTTGTAACAGAAGTAGAGGTGGTTAGTGCCTTACCATCACTACCTACCGCATCAATTATGGCAGATGCCTTGTCCGCTATCTGGTCGGAATCACTCTTGGTTTCTGCAATGGAAGCTCGAGATTTGTTGCACTGAGGATCATGAGTCTTATCCAATTCTAGGGATATCTAATTAGCTTAAAACAGCGACTCTTGGAATGTCCTGTCATGCCACAGTGTAGGCACTTACCTTGGGACGATCCCGGCTTGTTTGGTAAGGGCGAGTTGGTCCTGGTCGGTTTTGTGACCCATCTTGGTTCGACTAAGAGGATGATCCACGGGCCTTTACTGCCATGGCAGCTGGTTCACTTTTGTCAACTTCCATCTTCATTGCTTCCTTCCGATCAGCTTCTCGATGAACATATGCATAAGAAGCCTGAAGCCCAAGCAGGGAATCTTTCCGCAACACTTTTCCACGAACCTGATCAAACATATCATCGAGACCACAAAGAAACACATAGACTCGTTGTCTCTCAGTGGATTTGTGAAACACTTTGATGTTGTTTTCACACTCCATGGATACTTTATTAAAGTGATCCAATTCTTGGAAAATCTCAGTTAGCTCCCCGAAATAGGTAGCCAACTGTCGGCCATTCTGACGAAGACATGATGCTTTCTGATTCAACGAATAAATTCTAGCCTCGTCATTCTCATCAAAGTAGGCTGCCTTAAGAGACTCCCAAATTTCCTTTGAAGTAGACAACTGAATGTACTGTTTCATAATCTCTGGCTTCATTGACGACATAAGCCAACTCTTAATTTTTTGATCTTCAGAGAACCAATCATCATATTTAGGATTGTCTTCATTAGGTGCCTTGATAGACCCACGAAGATATCCCATCTTCTTCCTTCCGGCAATATGGATTTGAATGAGAGGAGCCCATGAATCATAGTTCTTCCCATCCAATACCATACCAATATTAAAGCTTGAATTCTCTGACTGCACCATAATTGGAGCAGCCACTAGAACAATCCTAGAATCGGCCCTTTTTTCTTCAGCCATCAATCTTGTTGTTGGTATAACCTAAAACCTGCAGCGCTGTGATGGGAATTTGGAACATAGTAACAGACTGATAAGGTAGCGTTGTGGTGGGAATCTAGAACTGTGCGAACGGACTGACAGAACGGGGTAGCAACAACTCTCAGTTGCTCGTTGCAATTGATCAAAGACACGGGTAGCAACAACTCTAAGTTGCTCGCTGCAATTGATCAGGGACATGACAAATACAAACCCAGTTAGGGTTCAATGTTTTCCTTTTTTTTTTCTCCTAACTCGGCTCTAGTGCCAAGAAGAAAGAATGCTTTTCAATGATATTGTATTCATCTCATTCAAAGGTATATATACAATCATATACAATCCTATCATAATAAAGGAAAGAATAATTACATCCTAAACTAGGAAACCAAATATGGTAGGAATCCCACAATTGTAGGAATCCTAATACAAGTCAACATCTACGACGTTTAATTAGTTTCCTTTTCCTCCAGACATATTTGCGAAGTATACCTTGGCCATTATTGTTCTCCAAAATTTTTAAGCATTAATATTTGAAGTTTTGAAAAAAATATTATACAAAAAAACCAAAGCCAAGTTCACAAGACAAGAACTGGGTACCAATGGACTGTGACATTGTGGTGAGTATTATAATTCACAGTCAAAATGCTCTTTGTTTGACAAAGCCTTGTGAATCTTTGTCTGAACAATGCAACAAACAGAGAAACGATTAAGTTAATATTAAGCAGAAGCAGTCACAAACTTTTAATGAAGAATAGAACTAGAACACTAAACAAGCACTACTGTATATAATTCACAGTTTAGTGACCCTTTATTGTTTGTTTATTGGTATCCTAGAGTTTTATTTTTTATTTTTCAAAACTTTGTCATTGTTTCTATATATGCATCATTGGGTTGGGATGCCACGTGGCGCTTAACATGTTTCATGTAAGTTGTTCTGCTTTCCTAGAGTGAATTCAGGTTCCCTCGGATTGCTCTAACGTTATTTTGTTTTATCTTTTATTTTATTTTTCAAATTATTTATTTATTTTTTAGTTTTTATCACAAATGGTTACTTACATTTAAATCAATTAATGATGGTCTCCATGTTTGTCTATCCACATCAATATGGTCCATGTTGTTCAAATGCACCATATATATATATTGTCTGCTAGTGTGATTTTCTTTGACAAGAAACGATAGTGAGATTTCATTGATCAATCAACACAATTATAAGGAGGTGTCAATTGATGTATTCTCAAATGGTCAATAATTTGATTCGGAGATAATTTGCCCAAACATACAAAGAGAGTAAGGGCTGGTTTAGTATTGCTGTGCTTTGAAAAAAAGATGATTCTGCTGTGCTGTGAGAATAAGAGGCTGTGAAATAAAGCAGCAGGGTGTTTGGTAAACTTTTTTGTAAAAGTGCTTTTGAAAAAAAAAAAACAGTATTATAGTGTTTGGTAAACTTTTATGTAAAACATATGTGGAAAAAAATCAATTTTTCAAAGCTGGGTTTTGCAGCTTCTTGTTTTTGGCTTTTTTTCACCCAAAACTGTGAAAAAAAGCTGAAGCTGAATGTTTACCAAACACAAAAACAGCTCCTAGCTTTTTTTTATACCAATTTTTTTCAGAATCACCTCAGTATCAAACCATGTCTAAAACTCTTAAATGGCCACCGCACGAACAAGAACCATTGGGAACTATTGGTACATATGTGCCATAATAACTACAATAACTGCAGACATGACAGATCAATACCAAGAAACACACAAAGTCGTAACCAATAAAATGACACAAACAACTACAATAAAATTAAACTAATCTAACTCGAGAAAGAACGAATTGACCAATCAGCTCCATCTTCATAGTGAAAGTTTTTCTACACATGCGATCAGCTATATCATTTCGAGAGGACACGCATTTCTTGACGTTCTTATGTTCTCGCAATGTTTTTCCGCCCTCGTATGTCCTCTCTCTCGTTTTCCAGAAAAGGCACCCTCTAGACAATCTTTGCAAAAATTATAAGCACGTGGCATGGTAACTGAAATAATCTTACCTTCTAACACATGTGACAATGTAAAAATCTAAAAATGTGAAATTTTGGCTTTGAATCTTCCGTAACCAAATCGATATTTGTCACCTCTAATATTGGACACATGCAAGTATTTAACACCTAATTTAACAAAAGAAAAAGTTTGGGAAAAAAAAAAAAACAAAAGAAGAGGTCGAAAATCTAACGTAGTTAAATTTCAAAAATTAATTAAAATAAAAAATAAATAAAAATTGGCAGAATCAAACAACTACAACCCACCAAACCCAAGCACCGCACCATGTCTAAGAAGTCAAGTGAACTTAATGATGGTTCAGATGGGAAACCTGATCTGGTCAAGCTGAACCTGGAAAAATCAACAAGAAGTAATTGCAAGAGAGAGAAACCGATTCACAAGAGAAAGAAGTTTAACAATGAACTTGCATTCATCGTCAAATTTCCTTCACTTATGAGTCAACTTCTCTGAATTGCAATTATTTATACCGTCAATTTGCTTCACACATTTAAGGTATAAACAAATTTCAATTCGAATAAGTTTTTGTAGGATGATCTTGAAATGAAGATTTATAAAATTGAATATTTTTGATCTTGAAATTTAAAAGGCAAAGATATGTTATTCGCAACACTTGAGATACGTGCATTCCTTATATCGTAAATTTATTTTAAGATTCAAATGACTAAACAATCTCTTATTCGAATGATTTTTTTTATTTATTTATAAAATAACCTTCAAATGATGATTGAAAAGCTAAACAATTTCGATTATAAAATTTGAAAAGTGCAAATAAATTATTCTCAAGAAATGTGACATATGTATTGACCCACATGTGAGATGCAAATATTAACCGTATAAAAATATAATTACACAAATATAGGAAAACATTACATTTTCCCATTACATCCGAAATTCACAAAAATTAAACTTTCTCCATTACACATTATTGGCAAAAACAAGTTTGTGCAACAAAACCAATCCTTATCATACTATCTATATATACTCTACTCTCATCCTCCAATCAAAATGGTCCATGCATCTAACAAGTAACCATCATGATTGAGCTATGATAGTAAGACGACAACGCTACCGAGGGACCATTGTAAATACAATGGTCCTCAGCTACACAATAAATCTACATGGTCCAATTGAAAACCTTCGATGCCTGAGAAGAAATTATGAACCGTACTAACCGCTACATAGTGTTGGGTCCAAAATGTTATGGCACATGAAAAAAAATTTACCCCTAGCATAAAATTATTGGAGCAAAATGAGACAGTAACGATTAAAGCGTTGCTCTTATAGTGCGTAAGGCCAAGACAATCGAAGCGATGGAGCTATACAGTGAGACCAAATCTCTGTCCCACCAAATCACACTGCACCTCAGCCAGTCCAATCCTTGAATTTCGGAGGTCGAATTCCATCCACACGTTTTGCTGATGATGGTGACCAATCACGTACGCCTCCACGCCCAAAAGATCAGAGTTTCCGAATGTGAAGCAATGCAGGGAATCATTTCCCTTAGCCTGATCCGGAACGCGATACAGCAGCCGGGTATCCGATACCTTCATCTCGGCCCCCCGAAACATTAAACTGACCGAAGGCAACGGGGGCAGTTTCGGTTGACCCTGTGGGACCCAGTAACACAAATCCATGGCTCCTTGGAAGACAAAGTTCGGATCGTCCGAGACTTTCAAAATGCCGGATGTTTGGTTCAGGAACTCGGTTCTCAAGGCCGTGTAAGCCGGGCCGAGAAGGAAGGTGAACTGGGTGCCCGAGTCGACCATTGTCTGACCCGCCCCGGTGTGGTCCGGTATGAAAACCGATTTCGGTATCGGCAGCAACTTGTCCGAAACTTTAATACCCTCCAGCTGGACGGTGTACGCGACGCGGTCGAAGTACGGTAACGGCGTTGAGATTTGGATCAACGGCGTGTAATTTAATGGCGCGATCCATGAGAAATTGGAGTCCCCGAGAAGTAAGAGACCCGAGAAATTGGAACCCGAAATGCAGTACGAGAATTTCGAAAAACCCATTTGGGAAACGAAAGAGAGCGACCCGCGGTTCATGCCCATTAACCCGGTTGTCTTCGCGTCTTCGTCGGAGTTGGAGCTAAATGTTGAATCCATGCACCCGAATACTAAACCCGGAATTCCGGAGCTGCCGATGTAGAACGTATCAGCGGC